>NC_053027.1:337484921-337585625 GCF_003073215.2 Triticum urartu | reverse complement strand
AGAAAGCAATAGCAACATACTAAACGATCGGGTGCTAAGCTAATGGAATGGGTCATGTCAATCACACCATTCTCCTAATAATGTGATCCCATTAATCAAATGACAACACATGTCTATGGTTAGGAAACATAACCATCTTTGATTAACGAGCTAGTCAAGTAGAGGCATACTAGTGACATTTAGTTTGTCTATGTATTCACACAAGTATTATGTTTCTAGATAATACAATTCTAGCATGAATAATAAACATTTATCATGATATAAGGAAATAAAATAATAACATTATTATTGCCTCTAGGGCATATTTCCTTCAGTTTCCATTAGGACCCCGCTGCCACGGGAGGGTAGGACAAAAGATGTCATGCAAGTTCTTTTCCATAAGCACGTATGACTATATTCGGAATACATGCCTACATTACATTGACGAATTGGAGCTAGTTCCGTGTCACCCTATGTTATGACTGTTACATGATGAACCGCATCCGGCATAATTATCCATCATTGTCAATTTGACTCCGTTTTAACCTTCGCAAGGACCGGGCGTAGCCATACTTGGTTCAACTAAAGTTGGAGAAACTGTCACCCACAAGCCACCTCTGTGCAAAGCACGTCGGAAGAACCGGTCTCGCGTAAGCGTACGCGTAATGTCGGTCTGGGCCGCTTCATCCAACAATACCGCCGAACCAAAGTATGACATGCTGGTAGGCAGTATGACTTATATCGCCCACAACTCACTTGTGTTCTACTCATGCATATAACATCAACATATAAAACCTAGGCTCTGATGCCACTGTTGGGTTTCATAGTAATTTCAAAAAATTTCCTACGCACACGCAAGATCATGGTGATGCATAGCAACGAGAGGGGGAGTATGATCTACATACCTAGTAGATCGACAACGGAAGCGTTTCGTTGATGTAGTCGTACGTCTTCACGATCCGACCGATCAAGCACCGAAACTACGGCACCTCCGAGTTCTAGCACACGTTCAGCTCGATGACGATCCCCGGACTCCGATCCAGCAAAGTGTCGGGGAAGAGTTCCGTCAGCACGATGGCGGGTGACGATCTTGACGTGCTACTGCTACAGGGCTTCGCCTAAGCACCGCTACAATATTATCGAGGACTATGGTGGCTGGGGGCGCCGCACACGGCTAAGGAATAGATCACGTGGATCAACTTGTTTGTTCTAGGGTGCCTCTGCCTCAGTATATAAAGGACCAAAAGGGGGGAGGCTGGCCGGCCACATAGGGCGCGCCAGGAGAGTCCTACTCCCTCTAGGAGTAGGATCCCCCCCCCCAATCCTAGTTGGAATAGGACTTGTGGAGGGGGGAAAAGAGAGAGAGAGAGGGGCCGGCCCCCTCTCCTTGTCCAATTCGGACCAAGGGAGGGGAGGGGCGCGCGGCCCATGTAGGGCTGCCTCTTCTCTTTTCCACTAAGGCCCATCATGGCCCATTTAGCTCCCGGGGGGTTCCGGTAACCTCCCGGTACTCCGGTAAAATCCCGATTTCACCCGGAACACTTCCGATATCCAAACATAGGCTTCCAATATATCAATCTTTATGTCTCGACCATTTCGAGACTCCTCGTCATGTCCGTGATCACATCCGGGACTCCAAACAACCTTCGGTACATCAAAATGCATAAACTCATAATATAACTGTCATCGTAACCTTAAGCGTGCGGACCCTACGGGTTCGAGAACAATGTAGACATGACCGAGACATGTCTCCAGTCAATAACCAATAGAGGGACCTGGATGCCCATATTGGCTCCTACATATTCTACGAAGATCTTTATCGATCAGACCGCATAACAACATACATCGTTCCCTTTGTCATCGGTATGTTACTTGCCCGAGATTCGATCGTCGGTATTCCAATACCTAGTTCAATCTCGTTGCCGGCAAGTCTCTTTACTCGTTCTGTAATACATCATCCCGCAACTAACTCATTTAGTTGCAATGCTTGCAAGGCTTAAGTGATGTGCATTACCGAGAGGGCCCAGAGATACCTCTCCGACAATCGGAGTGACAAAACCTAATCTCGAAATACGCCAACCCAACATGTACCTTTGGAGACACCTGTAGTACTCCTTTATAATCACCCAGTTACGTTGTGACGTTTGGTAGTACCCAAAGTGTTCCTCCGGTAAACGGGAGTTGCATAATCTCATAGTTATAGGAACATGTATAAGTCATGAAGAAAGCAATAGCAACATACTAAACGATCGGTTGCTAAGCTAATGGAATGGGTCATGTCAATCAGATCATTCTCTCAATGATGTGATCCCGTTAATCAAATAACAACTCATTGTTCATGGTTAGGAAACATAACCATCTTTGATTAACGAGCTAGTCAAGTAGAGGCATACTAGTGACACTTTGTTTGTCTATGTATTCACACATGTATTATGTTTCCGGTTAATACAATTCTAGCATGAATAATAAACATTTATCATGATTATAAGGAAATAAATAATAACTTTATTATTGCCTCTAGGGCATATTTCCTTCAGTCTCCCACTTGCACTAGAGTCAATAATCTAGATTACACAGTAATGATTCTAACACCCATGGAGCCTTGGTGCTGATCATGTTTTGCTCGTGGAAGAGGCTTAGTCAACGGGTATGCAATATTCAGATCCGTATGTATCTTGCAAATCTCTATGTCTCCCACCTGGACTAGATCCCTGATGGAATTGAAGCATCTCTTGATGTGCTCGGTTCTCTTGTGAAATCTGGATTCCTTTGCCAAGGCAATTGGACCAGTATTGTCACAAAAGATTTTCATTGGACCCGATGCACTAGGTATGACACCCAGATCGGATATGAACTCCTTCATCCAGACTCCTTCATTTGCTGCTTCCTAAGCAGCTATGTACTCCGCTTCACATGTAGATCCCGCTACAACGCTTTGTTTAGAACTGCACCAACTGACAGCTCCACCGTTTAATGTAAACACGTATCCGGTTTGCGATTTAGAATCGTCCGGATCAGTGTCAAAGCTTGCATCAACGTATCCTTTTACGATGAGCTCTTTGTCACCTCCATATATGAGAAACATATCCTTAGTCCTTTTCAGGTATTTCAGGATGTTCTTGACCGCTGTCCAGTGATCCACTCCTGGATTACTTTGGTACCTCCCTGCTAGACTTATAGCAAGGCACACATCAGGTCTGGTACACAGCATTGCATACATGATAGATCCTATGGCTGATGCATAGGGAACATCTTTCATATTCTCTCTATCTTCTGCAGTGGTCGGGCGTTGAGTCTTACTCAACTTCACACCTTGTAACACAGGCAAGAACCCTTTCTTTGCTTGATCCATTTTGAACTTCTTCAAAATTTTGTCAAGGTATGTGGTTTGTGAAAGTCCAATTAAGCGTTTTGATCTATCTCTATAGATCTTAATGCCTAATATGTAAGCATCTTCACCGAGGTCTTTCATTGAAAAAGTCTTATTCAAGTATCCCTTTATGCTATCCAGAAATTCTATATCATTTCCAATTAGTAATATGTCATCTACATATAATATCAGAAATGCTACAGAGCTCCCACTCACTTTCTTGTAAATACAGGCTTCTCCAAAAGTCTGTATAAAACCAAATGCTTTGATCACACTATCAAAGCGTTTATTCCAACTCCGAGAGGCTTGCACCAGTCCATAAATGGATCGCTGGAGCTTGCACACTTTGTTAGCTCCCTTTGGATCGACAAAACCTTCTGGTTGCATCATATACAACTCTTCTTCCAGAAATCCATTCAGGAATGCAGTTTTGACATCCATCTGCCAAATTTCATAATCATAAAATGCGGCAATTGCTAACATGATTCGGACAGACTTAAGCATCGCTACGGGTGAGAAGGTCTCTTCGTAGTCAATCCCTTGAACTTGCCGAAAACCTTTTGCGACAAGTCGAGCTTTGTAGACAGTAATATTACTGTCAGCGTCAGTCTTCTTCTTGAAGATCCATTTATTCTCAATTTCTTGCCGATCATTGGGAAAGTCAACAAAGTCCATACTTTGTTCTTATACATGGATCCCACCTCAGATTTCATGGCTTCAAGCCATTTTGCGGAATCTGGGCTCACCATCGCTTCTTCATAGTTCGTAGGTTCATCATGATCTAGTAGCATGACTTCCAGAACAGGATTACCGTACCACTCTGGTGCGGATCTTACTCTGGTTGATCTACGAGGTTCAGTAGTATCTTGTTCTGAAGTTTCATGATCATTATCATTAGCTTCCTCACTAATTGGTGTAGGTGTCACAAAAACTGGTTTCTATGATGTACTACTTTCCAATAAGGGAGCAGGTACAATTACCTCGTCAAGTTCTACTTTCCTCCCACTCACTTCTTTCGAGAGAAACTCCTTCTCTAGAAAGTTTCCGAATTTAGCAACAAAAGTCTTGCCTTCGGATCTGTGATAGAAGGTGTATCCAATAGTTTCCTTTGGATATCCTATGAAGACACATTTCTCCGATTTGGGTTCGAGCTTATCAGGTTGAAGCTTTTTCACATAAGCATCGCAGCCCCAAACTTTCAGAAACGACAACTTTGGTTTCTTGCCAAACCACAGTTCATAAGGCGTCGTCTCAACGGATTTTGATGGTGCCCTATTTAACGTGAATGCGGCCGTCTCTAGAGCATATCCCCAAAACGATAGCGGTAAATCAGTAAGAGACATCATAGATCGCACCATATCTAGTAAAGTACGATTACAACGTTCGGACACACCATTACGCTGTGGTGTTTCGGGTGGCGTGAGTTGCGAAACTATTTCGCATTGTTTCAAATGTACACCAAACTCGTAACTCAAATATTCTCCTCCACGATCAGATCGTAGGAATTTTATTTTCTTGTTACGATGATTTTCAACTTCACGCTGAATTTCTTTGAACTTTTCAAATGTTTCAGACTTATGTTTCATTAAGTAGATATACCCATATCTGCTTAAGTCATTTGTGAAGGTGAGAAAATAACGATATCCGCCACGAGCCTCAACATTCATCGGACCACATACATCTGTATGTATGATTTCCAACAAATCTGTTGCTCTCTCCATAGTACCGGAGAACGGTGTTTTTGTCATCTTACCCATAAGGCACGGTTCGTAAGTACCAAGTGATTCATAATCAAGTGGTTCCAAAAGTCCATCAGTATGGAGTTTCTTCATGCGCTTTACACCGATATGACCCAAACGGCAGTGCCACAAATAAGTTGCACTATCATTATCAACTCTGCATCTTTTGGCTTCAACATTATGAATATGTGTGTCACTACTATCGAGATTTAATAAGAATAGACCACTCTTTAAGGGTGCATGACCATAAAAGATATTACTCATATAAATAGAACAACCATTATTCTCTGATTTAAATGAATAACCGTTTTGCATCAAACAAGATCCAGATATAATGTTCATGCTTAACGCTGGCACCAAATAACAATTATTTAGGTCTAATACTAATCCCGAAGGTATATGTAGAGGTAGCGTGCCGACCGCGATCACATCTACTTTGGAACCATTTCCCACGCGCATCGTCACCTCGTCCTTAGCCAATCTTCGCTTAATCCGTAGTCCCTGTTTCGAGTTGCAAATGTTAGCAACAGAACCAGTATCAAATACCCAGGTGCTACTGCGAGCATTAGTAAGGTACACATCAATAACATGTATATCACATATACCTTTGTTCACCTTGCCATCCTTCTTATCCGCCAAATACTTGGGGCAGTTCCGCTTCCAGTGACCAGTCTGCTTGCAGTAGAAGCACTCAGTTTCATGCTTAGGTCCAGGTTTGGGTTTCTTCTCTTGAGTAGCAACTTGCTTGCTGTTCTTTTTGAAGTTCCCCTTCTTCTTTCCTTTGCCCTTTTTCTTGAAACTAGTGGTCTTGTTGACCATCAACACTTGATGCTCCTTCTTGATTTCTACCTTCGCAGCTTTCAGCATTGCGAAGAGCTCGGGAATAGTCTTATTCATCCCTTGCATATTATAGTTCATCACGAAGCTCTTGTAGCTTGGTGGCAGTGATTGGAGAATTCTGTCAATGACGCAATCATCTGGAAGATTAACTCCCAATTGAATCAAGTGATTATTATGCTCAGACATTTTGAGTATATGCTCACTGACAGAACTGTTCTCCTCCATCTTGCAGCTATAGAACTTATTGGAGACTTCATATCTCTCAATCCGGGCATTTGCTTGAAATATTAACTTAAACTCCTGGAACATCTCATATGCTCCATGACGTTCAAAACGTCGTTGAAGTCCCGATTCTAAGCCGTAAAGCATGTCACACTGAACTATCGAGTAGTCATCAGCTTTGCTCTGCTAGACGTTCATAACATCTGGTGTTGCTCCAGCAGCAGGCCTGGCACCCAGCGGTGCTTCCAGGACGTATTTCTTCTGTGCAGCAATGAGGATAATCCTCAAGTTACAGACCCAGTCCGTGTAATTGCTACCATCATCTTTCAACTTTTCTTTCTCAAGGAACGCATTAAAATTCAACGGAACAATAGCACGGGCCATCTATCTACAATCAAACATAAACAAGCAAGATACTATCAGGTACTAAGTTCATGATAAATTTAGGTTCAATTAATCATATTACTAAAGAACTCCCACTTAGATAGACATCCCTCTAATCCTCTAAGTGATTACGTGATCCAAATCAACTAAACCATGTCCGATCATCACGTGAGATGGAGTAGTTTCATTGGTGAACATCACTATGTTGATCATATATACTATATGATTCACGCTTGACCTTTCGGTCTCCGTGTTCCGAGGCCATATCTGTATATGCTTGGCTCGTCAAGTATAACCTGAGTATTCCGCGTGTGCAACTGTTTTGCACCCGTTGTATTTGAACGTAGAGCCTATCACACCCGATCATCACGTGGTGTCTCAGCACGAAGAACTTTCGCAACGGTGCATACTCAGGGAGAACACTTCTTGATAATTAGTGCGAGATCATCTTAAAATGCTACCGTCAATCAAAGCAAGATAAGATGCATAAAAGATAAACATCACATGCAATCAATATAAGTGATATGATATGGCCATCATCATCTTGTGCTTGTGATCTCCATCTTCGAAGCACCGTCGTGATCACCATCGTCACCGGCGTGACACCTTGATCACCATCGTAGCATCGTTGTCGTCTCGCCAATCTTATACTTCCACGACTATCGCTACCGCTTAGTGATAAAGTAAAGCATTACAGCGAAATTGCATTGCATACAATAAAGCGACAACCATATGGCTCCTGCCAGTTACTGATAACTTGGTTACAAAACATGATCATCTCATACAATAAAATTTAGCATCATGTCTTGACCATATCACATCACAACATGCCTTGCAAAAACAAGTTAGACGTCCTCTACTTTGTTGTTGCAAGTTTTACGTGGCTGCTACGGGCTTAAGCAAGAACCAATCTTACCTACGCATCAAAACCACAACGATAGTTTGTCAAGTTGGTGCTGTTTTAACCTTCGCAAGGACCGGGCGTAGCCACACTCGGTTCAACTAAAGTTGGAGAAACTGACACCCGCTAGCCACCTTTGTGCAAAGCACGTCGGGAGAACCGGTCTCGCGTAAGCGTACGCGTAATGTCGGTCCGGGCCGCTTCGTCCAACAATACCGCCGAACCAAAGTATGACATGATGGTAAGCAGTATGACTTGTATCGCCCACAACTCACTTGTGTTCTACTCGTGCATATAACATCAACACACAAAACCTAGGCTCTGATACCATTGTTGGGGAACATAGTAATTTCAAAAAATTTCCTACGCACACGCAAGATCATGGTGATGCATAGCAACGAGAGAGGAGAGTGTGATCTACGTACCCTTGTAGACCGACAGCGGAAGCGTTAGCACAACGCGGTTGATGTAGTCGTACGTCTTCACGGCCTGACCGATCAAGCACCGAAACTACGGCACCTCCGAGTTTTAGCACACGTTCAGCTTGATGACGATCCCCGGACTCCGATCTAGCAAAGTGTCGGGGAAGAGTTCTGTCAGCACGACAGCGTGGTGACGATCTTGATGTTCTACCGTCGCAGGGCTTCGCCTAAGCACCGCTACAATATTATCGAGGATTATGGTGGAAGGGGGCACCGCACACGGCTAAGAAAACAATCACGTGGATCAACTTGTGTGTCTAGGGATGCCCCCTGCCCCCGTATATAAAGGAGCAAGGGGAGGAGGCCGGCCGGCCCTATAGGCGCGCCAAGGAGGAGTCCTCCTCCTAGTAGGAGTAGGACTCCTACTAGGAGGGGGAAGGAAGTGGGGAGGGAGAAGGAAAGGGGGGCGCCGCCCCCCTCTCCTAGTCCAATTCGGACCAGGGGGGAGGAGGCGCGCGGCCCACCCTGGCTGCCCTTCTCTCTCTCCACTAAGGCCCATAAGGCCCATTACTTCTCCCAGGGGGGTTCTGGTAACCCTCTGGTACTCCAGTTTTCTCCAAAATCACCCGGAACAGTTCCGGTGTCCAAATATAGCCGTCCAATATATCAATCTTTATGTCTCGATCATTTCGAGACTCCTCGTTATGTCCATGATCACATCCGGGACTCCGAACTAACTTCGGTACATCAAAACTCATAATATAACTGTCATCGAAATCTTAAGCGTGCGGACCCTACGGGTTCGAGAACAATGTAGACATGACCGAGACATGTCTCCGGTCAATAACCAATAGCGGAACCTGGATGCTCATATTGGCTCCCACATATTCTACGAAGATCCTTATCGGTCAGACCGCATAACAACATACGTTGTTCCCTTTGTCATCGGTATGTTACTTGCCCGAGATTCGATCGTCGGTATCTCAATACCTAGTTCAATCTCGTTACCGGCAAGTCTCTTTACTCGTTTCGTAATACATCATCTCGCAACTAACTCATTAGTTGCAATGCTTGCAAGGCTTATGTGATGTGCATTACCGAGAGGGCCCAGAGATACCTCTCCGACAATCGGAGTGACAAATCCTAATCTCGAATTACGCCAACCCAACATTTACCTTTGGAGACACCTGTAGAGCTCCTTTATAATCACCCAGTTACGTTGTGACGTTTGGTAGCACACAAAGTGTTCCTCCGGCAAACGGGAGTTGCATAATCTCATAGTCATAGGAACATGTATAAGTCATGAAGAAAGCAATAGCAACATACTAAACGATCGGGTGCTAAGCTAATGGAATGGGTCATGTCAATCACACCATTCTCCTAATAATGTGATCCCATTAATCAAATGACAACACATGTCTATGGTTAGGAAACATAACCATCTTTGATTAACGAGCTAGTCAAGTATAGGCATACTAGTGACGTTTAGTTTGTCTATGTATTCACACAAGTATTATGTTTCTAGATAATACAATTCTAGCATGAATAATAAAGATTTATCATGATATAAGGAAATAAAATAATAACATTATTATTGCCTCTAGGGCATATTTCCTACAGTTTCCATTAGGACCCCGCTGCCACGGGAGGGTAGGACAAAAGATGTCATGCAAGTTCTTTTCCATAAGCACGTATGACTATATTCGGAATACATGCCTACATTACATTGACGAATTGGAGCTAGTTCCGTGTCACCCTATGTTATGACTGTTACATGATGAACCGCATCCGGCATAATTATCCATCATTGATCAATTTGACTCCGTTTTAACCTTCGCAAGGACCGGGCGTAGCCATACTTGGTTCAACTAAAGTTGGAGAAACTGTCACCCACAAGCCACCTCTGTGCAAAGCACGTCGGGAGAACCGGTCTCGCGTAAGCGTACGCGTAATGTCGGTCTGGGCCGCTTCATCCAACAATACCGCCGAACCAAAGTATGACATGCTGGTAGGCAGTATGACTTATATCGCCCACAACTCACTTGTGTTCTACTCGTGCATATAACATCAACATATAAAACCTAGGCTCGGATGCCACTGTTGGGTTTCATAGTAATTTCAAAAAATTTCCTACGCACAACGCAAGATCATGGTGATGCATAGCAACGAGAGGGGGAGTATGATCTACATACCTAGTAGATCGACAACGGAAGCGTTTGGTTGATGTAGTCGTACGTCTTCACGATCCGACCGATCAAGCACCGAAACTACGGCACCTCCGAGTTCTAGCACACGTTCAGCTCGATGACGATCCCCGGACTCCGATCCAGCAAAGTGTCGGGGAAGAGTTCCGTCAGCACGATGGCGTGGTGACGATCTTGATGCACTACAGCA
The DNA here is from genome assembly GCF_003073215.2 of Triticum urartu. Lineage (NCBI taxonomy): Eukaryota > Viridiplantae > Streptophyta > Magnoliopsida > Poales > Poaceae > Triticum > Triticum urartu. The sequence goes on along the minus strand of NC_053027.1, from coordinate 337,575,374 downwards.
GCAGGGCTTCGCCTAAACTCCGCTACAGTATTATCGAGGACTATGGTGGCTGGGGGCGCCGCACACGGCTAAGGAAAAGATCACGTGGATCAACTTGTGTGTCTCTGGGGTGCTCCTGCCTCCGTATATAAAGGACTAGAGGGGGGAGGCTGGCCGGCCAAGGAGGGCGTGCCAGGAGAGTCCTACTCCCTCTGGGAGTAGGATCCCCCCCCCCCAATCCTAGTTGGAATAGGATTCGCGGAGGGGGGGAAAGAGAGAGAGGGGGCGGCCCCCTCTCCTTGTCCTATTCGGACCAAGGGAGGGGAGGGGCGCGCGGCCCATGTAGGGCTGCCTCTTCTCTTTTCCACTAAGGCCCATCATGGCCCATTTAGCTCCCGGGGGGTTCCGGTAACCTCCCGGTACTCCGGTAAAATCCCGATTTCACCCGGAACACTTCCGATATCCAAACATAGGCTTCCAATATATCAATCTTTATGTCTCGACCATTTCGAGACTCCTCGTCATGTCCGTGATCATATCCGGGACTCCGAACAACCTTCGGTACATCAAAATGCATAAACTCATAATAACTGTCATCGTAACGTTTAAGCGTGCGGACCCTACGGTTCGAGAACAATGTAGACATGACCGAGACACGTCTCCGGTCAATAACCAATAGCGGGACCTGGATGTCCATATTGGCTCCTACATATTTTACGAAGATCTTTATCGGTCAGACCGCATAACAACATACGTTGTTCCCTTTGTCATCGGTATGTTACTTGCCCGAGATTTCGATCGTCGGTATCCAATACCTAGTTCAATCTCGTTACCGGCAAGTCTCTTTACTCGTTCCATAATACATCATCTCGCAACTAACTCATTAGTTGCAATTCTTGCAAGGCTTATGTGATGTGCATTATCGAGAGGGCCCAGAGATACCTCTCCGACAATCGGAGTGACAAATCCTATTCTCGAAATACGCCAACCCAACATCTACCTTTGGAGACACCTGTAGAGCTCCTTTATAATCACCCAGTTACGTTGTGATGTTTGGTAGCACACAAAGTGTTCCTCCGGCAAACGGGAGTTGCATAATCTCATAGTCATAGGAACATGTATAAGTCATGAAGAAAGCAATAGCAACATACTAAACGATCGGGTGCTAAGCTAATGGAATGGGTCATGTCAATCAGATCATTCACCTAATGATGTGATCCCGTTAATCAAATAACAACTCTTTGTCCATGGTTAGGAAACATAACCATCTTTGATTAACGAGCTAGTCAAGTAGAGGCATACTAGTGACACTCTGTTTGTCTATGTATTCACACATGTATTATGTTTCCGGTTAATACAATTCTAGCATGAATAATAAACATTTATCATGAAATAAGGAAATAAATAATAACTTTATTATTACCTCTAGGGCATATTTCCTTCACTCTCCACTACTGAATCTGAATACATTGCTGCTGGATCTTGCTGCGCTCAGCTTCTGTGGATGAAGCAAACACTCAAGGACTATGGCATTCATCTGAAGCAAGTGCCACTCTACTGCGATAACAAAAGCGCCATCAAGATTGCCAACAACCCAGTTCAGCACTCGAAGACAAAGCACATTGAAATTCGTCATCACTTTCTCAGAGATCATGTTGTGAAGGAAGACATTGATATCATACACGCCAACACTGAAGAGCAATTGGCAGATATCTTCACCAAGCCCTTGGATGAGAAGAGATTTTGCAAGTTACGGTGTGAGCTAAATATCTTGGAATCCTCAAATGTCCTGTGATCAGGCACACATCCTAACACTTATGCATATTGATGACTTAGATGTGCAACACAGGAAGTAAAGTATATCTTCAATCAATGAAGACATACATTCTAAGTGTGAATACATTAATGTGGAATTTGACCTCGGAGCGCCACGATAATTGTGTGCCGTGTCTGGGTCTAATACTTCCTATACGGTGGGTAACGCCACCACCAAAGGTTCTGTTTGAAGTGTTTCACTCATGGCGTTACATTTGCTATGTCTTCACATTTGGTTTGACTTCAATCTCAACATGTCTTCATGATTATCTTCACTATGTTGATTATATATATACTAGTGTTCTGTCCTCTACAACATTCACTTATAGCTATGTCTTCGTGTTGAATCTTTTGAACTAAGTGAATGTGATCGGACCCTAACCTCTCTATGCTTTCTATCTCAAACTCTATCTCTCCAAATCATATGCATTCTATTGAAACTGTCGAATGTCTTCTCTCCGTCCTTGTCAGCAGAAGATATAGAGACAATGATTAAGTCCGTTTTCAATGCTCATTCCTTCATCTGAAACCCGGAGAAGTGGGAACGACCACCCGACAATCCAGGCGTGCGTGGGACGTGGAACAACCTCCGACATGCTTCATGATGGCCACGTGTTCCTCAGATGTGAATCGCCAGGGGCACCTGTGAAATAACACTGAGTCGCCCCTGTCCCTATAAATACATGCCTCACCGCAGTCATTATCTCTTCTTCCACTCTGGCACGAACCCTAGCGCCACCTCTAGCCCTCGACGACGCCGGTGACGAAGCGCTTCGCTGCCGCAACCTCTCCGACGCCGTCTTCACGCTGACCGCGGACATCGTCTTCTCCGCCGTTGCCGTAGGTGTCCTCCGTCGCCAAGTTAGGGCACGGACGATCGAACTGCTCGGCCTCCACTTCCACTCCGTCTAGCAGTTCCTTGTGTGGTAAATAAAACTTCCTTTTTACGACCCCTTTGATCCTACAGATTCGTCACTTTATACCACAAGTAGTTTATGTTCACACATGTTGGATCCACTTCATACTGCATCTCATATTATGCATAGTACGTTCACTTATGCTTCACAAAGCAGTTAGATTCCTCACTTGTCCTAATCTCTAGATTCGTACAAATCTGGAACCAACTCCTTATCTATGAGTGAATGTCTTTGCACGATGAGGTCAATGTCTTCTAAACTGATTTATCTTCAAAATCTTCTGAGAATGCATATGACCTCTTCCCCTTCCCTCGCACCTTAATGCTGTCACAGGTACATGTCCGTGGGAGAATCCCTTGGTTCTCATAGTCTGCATTCATTTGCAGAATTCTTACAGCATCATATAAATTCTCCCGAAGCCAGTTCCTGTTTGTCCAGCAAGCGAAAGCCTCTGAAGCCTTTTGTAAGCGGATGAATGGCAGAAATTCGATGATAAGCTGTCAAACATGAGAATTGGTCGACGGCCCGGGCGGCCGCAAGGGGTTCGCGTTGGCCGATTCATTAATGCAGCTGGCACGACAGGTTTCCCGACTGGAAAGCGGGCAGTGAGCGCAACGCAATTAATGTGAGTTAGCTCACTCATTAGGCACCCCAGGCTTTACACTTTATGCTTCCGGCTCGTATGTTGTGTGGAATTGTGAGCGGATAACAATTTCACACAGGAAACAGCTATGACCATGATTACGCCAAGCTATTTAGGTGAGACTATAGAATACTCAAGCTTGCATGCCTGCAGGTCGACTCTAGAGGATCCCCGGGTACCGAGCTCGAATTCTTCGGGGCACAATCCGTTGAAGAGAATATCACAAGCTTGATCATTGTATTGCAACATCTTCAACTCATCCGCGGTAGCTTCACGGTTTGGTTCTCTCCCATCAAAGAAGTCACCTTGCAAACCAACACACACAATAGCCCAAACAACGGGGTTATGTCCAAGAATATGCATTTTCATTTTATGCTTCCAACTAGCAAAATTAGTACCATCAAAGTAAGGACCTCTACGGTGATAATTTCCCTCGCTAGACGCCATACTCTCCTAGGTTGTGAAACCAAGGCTATGACCACCAAAAGCTATGGAGATCTAGCAAATGGAGCCCAAAGCTCTGATACCACTTGGAGGATCGAAAGTATGTCTAGAGGGGGGGTGATTAGACTACTTGACCAAATAAAAACTTAACCTTTTCCCAATTTTAGTTCTTGGCAGATTTTAGCTATTCTAGGACAAGTCAAGCAATCATCACACAATTCAAGCAAGCATGCAAAGAGTTTATGGGCAGCAGAAAGTAAAGCATGCAACTTGCGAGAATGTAAAGGGAAGGGTTTGGAGAGTTCAAACGCTATTGGAGACACGGATGTTTTTCCCGTGGTTCGGATAGGTGGTGCTATCCTACATCCACGTTGATGGAGACTTCAACCCACGAAGGGTAACGGTTGCGCGAGTCCACACAGGGCTCCACCCAAGGGCAATGGTTGCGCGAGTCCACGAAGGGCTCCACCCACGAAGGGTCCACGAAGAAGCAACCACCCACAAAGGGTCCACGAAGAAGCAACCTTGTCTATCCCACCATGGCCATCGCCCACGAAGGACTTGCCTCACTAGCGGTAGATCTTCACGAGGTAGGCGATCTCCTTGCCCTTACAAACTCCTTGGTTCAACTCCACAATCTTGTCGGAGGCTCCCAAGTGACACCTAGCCAATCTAGGAGACACCACTCTCCAAGAAGTAACAAATGGTGTGTAGGTAATGAACTCCTTGCTCTTGTGCTTCAAATGATAGTCTCCCCAACACTCAATTCTCTCTCATAGGATTTGGATTTGGTGGAAAGAAGATTTGAGTGGAAAGCAACTTGGGAAGGCTAGAGATCAAGATTCATATGGTAGGAATGGAATGTCTTGGTCTCAACACATGAGTAGGTGGTTCTCTCTCAGAACAAATGAGTTGGAATGATGTGTGTGTTCTGATGGCTCTCTCACTAAATGAGAAAGAGGTGGAGGGGTATATATAGCCTCCACACAAAATCCAACCGTTACACACAATTTACCAATCTCGGTGGGACCGAATCATAAAACTCGGTCTGACCGAAATAGTAAACCTAGTGACCGTTAGGAATTTCGGTGGGACTGACATGCAACTCGGTAGGACCGATTCGGTTAGGGTTTGGGCATAACGTAATCTTGGTGAGACCGATTACACAAACTCGGTGAGACCGAATTTGGTAATTAGCTAACCAGAGAGTTGGTCAGGCAAACTCGGTGGGACCGATTTGCTCTTTCGGTGAGACCGAGTGGAACTCGGTGAGACCGAAAAGTTACAAAGGGGAAACACTGAGTTTACATTGCAATCTCGGTGGGACCGATTCGCTCTTTCAGTGGGACCGAAAAGTTATGAAAGGGAAACAGAGAGTTTGCAACCCCATCTCGGTGGGACCGAGATCCTTACCGGTAGAACCGAATTGCTAGGGTTTGGCAGTGGCTAATGACAAGTGAAACTCGGTGGCGCCGGATAGGAAGAATCGGTAGGACCGAGTTTGGCTTAGAGTTTTGGTCATATGTGGATATGGGAAAGTAGTTGAGGGTTTTGGAGCGTATCACTAAGCACATGAAGCAAGAGGCTCATTAAGCAACACCTCATCCCTCCTTAATAGTATTGGCTTTTCCTATGGACTCAATGTGATCTTGGATCACTAAAATATAAAATGAAGAGTCTTGAGCTTTTGAGCTTGAGCCAATCCATTGTCCTTAGCATTTTGAGGGTTCCACTTTCACATCCATGCCATGCCAATCATTGAGCTTTCCTGAAATAATTATCTTGGAATAGTATTAGCTCAATGAGCTATATGTTGTTATGAATTACCAAAACCACCTAGGGATAGTTGCACTTTCAGTAATGCTATTTTTGTACTTGATTGACGTGGCGAGTGTAGGCCAACTATGTTATCTCCCCTTTATTATTTATATTACATGGGATGTTGTGAAGATTGCCTAACTTGCGACACATGCCTTCAATGCGATTATGCCTCTAAGTCGTGCCTCGACACGTGGGAGATATAGTCGCATCGAGGGTGTTACAGATGAGCATGATACCTTGTGGTTTGAGGACCGAGTTTATGTGCCCAATAACCAGGAGATCAGGAAGTTAATACTTCAAGAGGCCCATGACTCACCATACTCGATACACCCCGGAAACACCAAGATGTATTTGGATTTGAAGGAACGTTTCTGGTGGACCGATATGAAGAAGGATATTGCCGAGTATGTAGCCATATGTGATGTATGTCAGCCCCTGAAGGCAGAGCATCAGAAGCCAGCAGGACTATTACAGCCTATGCCGATACCCGAATGGAAGTGGGATAAACTGGGCACGGACTTTATCACCGGATTGCCCAGGACCAAAGCGGGGTATGATTCCACATGGGTAGTAGTTGATCGCTTGACCAAAGTAGCTCACTTCATCCTAGTGAAAACCACCTATACAAGCGCAAAGTTGGCCAAGATATATATGTCCAGGATCGTATGTCTGCATGGAGTTCCGAGGACCATCGTATCAGATCGAGGAACATAGTTTACCTCAAAGTTTTGGCACCAGTTGCACCAGACTTTGGGAACAAGATTGGAGTTTAGTACAGCATTTCACCCGCAGACGGATGGACAAACAGAGAGAGTCAACCAAATTCTGGAGGACATGTTGAGAGCCTGTGCGCTAGATTATGAATCTAGTTGGGATGACAATTTGCCATACGCAGAGTTTTCATACAACAATAGCTATCAAGCCAGTTTGAAGATGGCACCGTTTGAAGCCCTGTATGGACGAAGGTGCAGAACACCATTAATGTGGGATGAGGTAGGATACCGAGAGTTGTTTGGACCAGACTTGATCAAGGAGTCTGAGGAGAAGGTTAAAATGATTCGTGACAGACTAAAGATTGCTCAGTCCAGGCAGAAGAGTTATGCTGACTCAAAACGCAAGGAGGTAACCTATGAAATTGGAGATCGAGCATATCTGCGAGTATCACCCTTGCGAGGAGTGAAATGTTTTGGAGTTAAGGGAAAGTTAGCCCCGAGATTTGTAGGACCATATCGTATTTTGGAACGGATGGGAGAAGTTGCCTACAAGTTGGAGTTACCCGAGGGATTGTCAGGAGTTCATGACGTGTTTCACGTTTCACAGCTAAAGAAATGTCATGCTGAGATGGCAGATATACTGCTAAGAGATACAATACCCTTGGAGGCAATTCAGTTGGACAGTGATTTGACCTACGAGGAAAAAACAATTAAGATTCTTGAGTTTGCCAGCAGAGTCACCTGCAGTAAGGTTATCAAGTTTTGTAAAGTTCAATGGAGCCACCATACCGAGGATGAAGCCACATGGGAACGAGAGGATGATCTCCGCAAAGACCACCCACACCTATTTTCTAGCCAACCCGAATCTCGAGGGCGAGATTCATCTTAAGCGGGGTAGGTTTGTAACATCCCAAATTTTCAATTTGGAATGTTATACATAGTCATCCATGCATATCATATTTTATTCGCATTTCGTCTCGCGATCCTCAAAATCCTAAGCAACTCAAGGACCCTCGGAGAGAGTTGGGGATTTCCCGGTTTTCAAATTTGATTTTATCAAATTTTGAAACGAGGATTTTTTGTTTTAATTATTTTCTCTCCAAAAATATTTCATACTAAAATATATGAGAGGAGATAATATGACTTCTCCAAGATAATTGAAATATTGGAGGAAAAGTATTAAAATCAAATATTTGTTTTATTTGGATTTTATTGCAATTTTGTTTGCATTAGAAAAATTGCATGTTTTTCAAAATTGCATTTTAGGGCCAAGAAAATGTTCATCTCGTTCTAAATATTTTATTTAGACGGTGAAAATTTATTTTGGCATTTTTAGATTTTATTTATTTTTCTAGGATTTTATTTCGGTCGGCGAAATTATTTTAAAAAAAGTTCCCGCGCCCGACTGGGCCTAAGGCCCAGCCGAGCCAGGTCGGCCCAGCCGCCGCCGCTTGCCGCCGCCTCCTGCGCGTGCGCGCGCGCCGCCGCCGCCACTCGGACCGGAGTCCGAGTTGGACTCCGTCTCCGCCGCGCCTTGCCCCCTCCTCCAAGTCGCCGCCCCGCCCCCTTTATATACGCCGCCACCCCGCCCCCAACACCACACCACCACCGCGGCCGCCGCCAGCCCCGCCGCCGCAGCTCCCGCCGCCCGCGCTAGCCACCGCCGCCGCAGCCCCGCGCCGCCGCCGCCGAGCGCCGCCGCCCCGCCACTGCCCCGCCTCGCCGGAGCCCCCTCACCGGAGGTAGCCACCGGACTCCGCCGCCGTTTTTTTAAAACCGTTCAGTTTTTTAAAAAAAACCCTAGATCCGTTTTATTTGGATTCACCGGTTTTTCTCGGTTCTTCTAGTTAGCGAACGTTCGTCCGTACGTTCGTTTTAATGAACGGTTTTCGCCCGTTAGTTACAGCTAATGAACGCTCGTTCGTTAGTCTGTTCGTGAGTTTTCCTTTATTGGACTTATTCCGCGATTTTTTCCGATCGTGATTTCTGATCCGATCTTAGTTTTTGTTTATCTTTTCGCTCGTTAGTCGGAATCACGCGATTCAAGCGCCTAGAGTTTCGTACCGAAACCCTCTTTCCGTTTAACCAACTCAAACAAGTTTTTGCTACTGTAAAATTTGACCTAGTTTTAGATTAGTAAACGAAGCTTCTTTTTTTCGCCATTCGAGTTTCGTTGCTCCGTTTGATTTGATTCTTTTTGCGAACCGGAGTTCTTAAGTTGAAACTTCTGGTCAACCATCTTTTATTTGAGTTTTGCTTGTGCATCGTTGCTTGTTACTTATGTATGCTATTGTTTGCTTGCGATAGAACACCCGGAGTGCGAAGCGTGCTACTAGGGGTCCCTAGGTTTCGCAAATCGTCAGCAAGGCAAGTAACACTTTGATCATACCCCTTTGTCACCCAGTTTTTATGCATTAGTTCCAATCCTCAAATATTGCATGATTAGGATGTCATTAACTTGTGGGTTGGGAAGTAGTTGATGAGGTAGAACCTATTGCCCTGTTACATTCAAACCCTTGGGAGTTACTCTACGCATTGCTTATATTACTATGCTATGCTATGCTCGTAGACGTGGTTTGGGTTTGAGTGAAATCCATGACAGATGTGAGTTTGTTAAATTAATGGTTCAACTTAAGGTGGCAACTTAATCAAACAACTGGGTGGATTGAGGCACCTGGGTACCCAGTGTTGCCTGTATTTTTTGTGGAAATCCCGGAGTACCCGTGTGATCATCCGTTTCTCAAACACCCTGTAGTGCAAGAAATCCAAGGGAGGTGATCGAGTCTTGTGGGGAAAAGTGTGCAAACCTCTGCAGAGTGTACAATCTAATCATGGTTAGTCGTGTCCCCGGTTATGGACAATTCTTGAGTATCTAGTACTTGGGTTATCACAAGTATCTCATCATGTTTAACTAATATTGTTGGGTTGTTAATCACTTTAATTGGGATTGAGTTGGAGGAACCTTCTCAATGTTGTTCAACCACCATGATAGTTAAATTAAAATATATTCCTTTGTTGTAGGGAAAAATTGGCTTTTCGCAAAACTGTAACCATAGAGCTTTCCACCAGCCAAATATGCATGTAGTGATAGCATTATTCTGTTCTTGCTCTACTGTGTTACTTTGCCAGCATATTCCATGTGCTGACCCGTTTTCGGGCTGCAACGTATTATGTTGCAAACTTTTCAGACGAGGAGTAAGGTTCGTTAGGTCGTTGTCGTGCAGCTCAGCTATGCCGTTGGAGTTGATGGACTCACTTTATCTTCCAAGCCTTCCGCTGTTATCGTATTAGATGGCCTTAAGCCATATTACTGTAATAAGTTCTCTCTTGAGACATTCGCTATAATAAGTGTGTGATTGCTACTCTGTTATAAATCCTTCGAGTACTGTGTGTGTCAGCATTACCGATCCAGGGATGACACTGAAGCACAGAGACTTGACCATCTGAGGTCGGGTCGCTACAGAAGCCAACGAAGGGAGCATGGCCACCTGGCCGACATCCCAACCAGCCTTGCCGGACGGGGAGCAGTGGGACTGGTCTTTGCATCAGGAAAACTTGCGTGCACATCTGGCACGCGCGCAAGTCAAGCACAAGAAGTTCGTGGATCTGAATCAAACAGAGCGGGCATTTCAGGTCGGGGAGCAGGTTCTTCTGAAACTGCAACCATATGTTCAGAAGTCTGTGGCGAGCCTCCCCTGCCCAAAGCTGGTGTTCAAGTTCTTTGGCCCTTTCCTTGTCATCGCCAGAATTGGACCTGCAGCATACAAACTGGACCCCCCTACTGACAGTAAAATCCATCATGTGTTTCACGTCTCGCAGTTGAAGCCTTTCACCCCCAACTACAGTCCGGTGTTCTCTGAACTTCCGGTCACTAAGGATCTGTCCACTCAGGAGACAATACCAGTGGAGATACTTGATCGCAGAATGATGAAGAAAGGCAGCACACCCGTGGTTCAACTACAAATAGCCTGGGACACAGTTCCTCCGACGATCACCTGGGAAGATTACGACGTGCTCCGCCGGCGATATCCGCACGCAAGCATCTGGGAAGATGACGCAACAGAAGAAGAAGGGCGTTCTCATGGTGGGGAGAATGTCACTGTGGCAGTGCAAGGCACCACCGTGTGACTGCCAGTTGGCTGTGCCAAGCGTGAGTGCGTGCGTGTGACAGCTGTAAGTGTGTGTGTGGCCGGAGTGAGCCAGAGGGGACGTGGGGTACTTAACCCCGCGAGAGCATTGTAGCAAACAGGTTGTTATTTCAGTAAAACTAAAATTCTCTCCCACCTCTCTCTCTCTCTCTCTCGCTCACCCCCTCTCTCAAGCCAACCTCATCCCCTTTCCCTGACCTACCGTCGCTGGTCTTCCCTGATCTAGATCGGGGCGTGACACAATCCTCCCTAGCAAGTCTATGCGTGACTTTGTTGGCGGAACACCGAACCCATCTGACTTTGAACTCTTGAAATTGAGCTAGCAGTTCCTTGATTTCTTGGACAATCTAACCACTCGCGGATAGGTCTCTCTGCATGTTATTGAACTTCCCTACCGCTAACAGTGAGTCCATCTCGAGCACCACCTACTGAACTTCATTTTCTTGAGCAAGTAGAACTCCTCGGCGACACGCAAAGAGCTCCGCAAGTTTCGGATCCGCAACAACTGGGAAAAAATGGCATGCTCCTGCCATGAACGAGCCATGGTGGTCCCTCGGGACCGCTCCACCTCCTCCCGATCCACCTTGCTTTGATAGAGCTCCATCCGTGTTCTCTACCGCAGGCGATGCAGAATACCCCTGGCTTCACATGTCGTCGTAAGAGTTCAGAACCAACAGCCAGCCCATTTTTTAACATTGCGCCAGCCATGGATTTTAACCTTGTTTGGGACATCCGCAACCCGTAACTCCATCCAACTCTTATGATCCACGACCGAACTGGACGAGGAGGCCGGTGCCTTTCTTGCCGTCTTCATCGCCATTCCCAGATGGTATGCGGACCTAACAGTGAAGAGCCCATTTTTTTTTGTGAAGTTCCATTCCCGAAAATCTTCTTTACTAGGCTTCCCCACAACAATCTGCCTAATGTCTTGGGCATCTGACGGAGTGAACACAGCCTGCAATTTGCCTTCGTCCCATGCCGTTCCGTCCTCCAAAAGCAGGTCGGCCACCTTGATCGTATTCGGCACGTAGTTGGCCCCGAGAGGAGTCATGCTACCATTGCGGGGGATCCAATTATCATGCAAAACATTTATCTTTGTTCCCTCCCCCACTCGCCATACGAGGCCGTGAGCTAGGAGATCCCGGCCATGCATCAAGCTTCTCCACGTGTATGAGCACCCCTGTGGGCACGAAGCAGCCATGATATCCATATCCTGGAAGTATCTAGCCTTAAGCACCTTTGCACATAGCGATGTAGGGCACATAAGCAATCTCCACACTTGTTTAGCAAGGAGGGCCTGATTGAACATCTCAAAATCCCGGAATCCCATTCCTCCTGCCTGCTTCCTAGTGCACATCTTGTCCCATGCTACCCAATGGACTTTTCATTCACCGTTGGCTGCTCCCCACCAGAATTTAGAAGAGATAGATTTCAGTTTCACAGAGTTGGAAGCAACTCATCGAATATGTCGGTGTTCGATTGTTCTAACATAAAAAACATAGCGAAAACATTAATCCAAACTTCGATGATTTAAGAGAGACATCAGCTCAGTTTCATGGTTGTCGCTAATGTTTCATTCTCCAATATACTATATTGATTTGTTCCGTTATCTTTTGATAGTGGAAACCGACTCAGTTCTCTGAATCGTATGAAAAAAAATACTATATTGATTTTTAAAAAGTCTTCTGAGAAAGGCGGGTGACGACAAAACCCTAGTCGCACCTGTCGCCTACCCCTCTCGCCGTTGCCAGGGCACATCACCGATAAGTCAATGTGGCAGCGCGGGGGAGGTCTTAATTGGGGGCGGTCTGTTGCAGAGGCGTTGGAGGATTGTTGTGCGACGATGAAAGAGATGGGTGCTTGAGTGGCGGTCTTCGTCAAATGGTGCACGCATAGTGTAGCGCTCTTCATCGGGTGCCCCGGCCTAGTTAGATCACAGGGGAGAAGATATAGATGGTGGCGGACTCGACACTAGGCTTGAATCTATTATACATCATCATGAGTGTTACTTTTCAAGTTTTCTTTAGTGGGTCTTCATGTTTGGTTTGGGACAGCGAGGCGGCGGAGTTGACCCATGGTATGAATGTTATCCCCGCCCTATCTCCGTTTCCATTGGTGTGCTTTGTGTCGGCACAGGGCATGTGCAGTCGTGTCTCCGACATGTCTTCCGAGATTCGGTCAATTTAGGTTTCCGCTGGATACGTCCGGAGTTCGGCCAACTTTCGTGGTGTTTGAAGTTTCTATAGAACCTTATAGGTATTTTTTTCTTCTTCGGGCACAACGTTCTTCCTAGACCACGGCTATCGGGGGCTCCTAGTCTGCATCGACGACTTCCCGGACGTTACTTCAACAAGATCCTAGGTTTCAAAAAGTTTGCTCCACCGAGGAGGAGGCCAAAAGGTGGCATCGAGCCATGTTCATGACGGCTAGTGAATGTACAGGTAAGGAAACCTCACAACCCCCAAAATTTTGAATGTAATTTCTTTTTAAGGGTATATTTTCAAAGGACCTGTGATACTTATCCATGGCCTTAGCATGTTAATTAAAAAAAATCCTATTAAGGCATCCTTTGGTTCACATGGTAGGAATGTCATAGAAAATGAGATGTCTGTGTTTTCCTTTCATTAGGTCTGAGCTATTTTTTCTTTTGAAATGTTAACTCCTTGTTTAGTTCAGATAGGATAGAAAAATCATAGGAATAGAAAAATCATAGGAAATAGAATGGCATGTATCTCACTCATATAGAGATGCCATTTGGTTCATAGGATAGGGATTTTTTTCATTGGGTATAAGCTATTTTTCCCTTTGAAATGCGAAGAATAGGAACCGGCCATATAAAAATATGAATCCATTCGTATGAATCAAAGGAACCCATTCAAAATAGGAATATGAATCCAATCATGTAGGAATCTTTTCTTATGTGCTTTTTGGATTGTAGGATTGTGTAAGTGCATCTAGTGCCCCTTAGTGATTTTGGTGTATTGAAGACTTATAGGTTAAGGGACTAATGTGTTTGTGAGTGTACACAGGTCTATAAGTCTATGAGGAGTTTGATATTTATAGAGAAAGCTGCCCCCTAAAATGAATGTCTTCAAACGAAAACTTTGGCTTTCTGAAGACTTTGAAAGTGAAGAAATTGGTGTGACCGTGAAGACTTGATATTCATGCGAGGAATATGAAGCGTGAAGACTTTTGTTTTCGTAGTTTCATTTTCTCTCTCTTGAGTCATAGGAAACACCATACTGTTAAAGGGGGGCGAGGAAAAACTAAGGAAAAGTTTCCAAGTGATGCTCATCTCAAAATTCTACACCTACCAATCCCTTCGAGTGAAGCCATTGGAAATCTCATACAGTTCAGTCAATTTCTTCAGTGACAGAGACGAAGTTCTTCTGGTCTCTGAGGAATTTGTTCTGACTGAGGAGTTAGGAATTCGCCAGTGCGGATTGCCTACAAGTGAGGAACATGATAGCCCCGAGGAATTTGAACCTCAAATTTCTGACCGTTGTTGTGCTATGCGCCAGCTGTCCCAAAATATCTTACCCACCTAACAGTCATATCATTGAAGGGCATTTTATGTCTTATCATGTCAGGCTGCTCCCTAGGCTATAAATAGCCGCCCCCTACAACCACTAGATGGTTGGTTGCTCTGCGAGAAATTGACACTTGTCATTGAGAGCATCCCATCCTTCAAGGACTTTGAGCGAAAATCATCAAGTGAGGAAAAACCCAAAACCCCAAACCAAACACCTACAAACCCATAGTGATTGAGCATCACTGAAGAGATTGTTCCTGTGTGGATCCGACGCTTGTTACCTTTGAAGACTCTGCATCTTTAAGACAGTTAGGCGTCATGGTCTAGAGCATCCAAGAGGAAATTGTGGATCGCCGAGTTACCAAGTTTGTGAAGGTTTGGAAGTCACCTGAAGACTTACCACGAGTGATCGGGCGAGGTCTGTGTGACCTTAACTCAAGGAGAATACGGTGAGGACTATGTGTCCTCAGGTTTAAATACCTAGCCGCTCCAACCAGACATACAATTGTCACAACAGTTGGAACTGGTCTACCAAATCACTGTCTTCACCGAGCTAACTGGTTCTATCTCCTCAACCCTTCCATTTCCTCATTACTGTGTTGTGTACTTGATCGCTACTGTTTGAAGACTTTCTCAATTTCCTTAGTTCAATTTCTCTAGTCAGTTTGTCTTCAGCCTGCTTATCCTGTGTTTACGCTTTCTGTACTCTATGCTTGTTTTCATTTCATCATGATGAATGTGCTTCTGTTTTGTTATGTCTGCATCTGAGTACTTATTCCACTGCTAGTCGTTCATGACTTAGGGCTTCCTCGCCCTGAAATTCCTCAGTGATGAATTTTTAAAAATCGCCTATTCACCCCCCTCTAGTCGACTTAACGCACTTTCAATTGGTATCAAAGAAAGTTACTCCCTTGTTCTATGTGATTTTGGTTTAACCACATGGAGTTTTAGTTATGTCGACCGCAGGAATGAAGACAGTGACATGCCCCATCTTTGACGGTCATGATTATCCCAAGTGGAAGGCCATGATGAAGAAGCACCTCATAGCGATGAACAGCGAACTGTGGACCATCACTAAGATTGGTCTTACCAATCTATACAAAATGGCGGAGGCTGGTGATATTCGCAAGTACACTCTACTTAACCTCACGACGAAGGATATCATCTGCTTCGGCTTGTCCCAAAATCAGTTTAGGAACATTATGCATCTCAGCCATGCGAAGCTCATTTGGGACCGACTCTCTGAGGTCTATGAAGGTCATCGAACTCATCATGATCCCTGGTTTGAGGATTTCATGGAATCGCGCAAGGCTATGACTTTCGATCCAAAATCATCATCCTCTGCACGATGCCTTATGGCAAAAGGTACCAAGGTAACTGAATGCTACCTATCTGAGTCCAGTGATGATGAATCTGGTGATGAATTTGGACCCAGCTATACCAAACTTGCTTCCCTTGCCACTAAACAACAAAGAGCGTTGGAAAAAGTTCAAAACATGCTAGATGAGAGCGATGATATGTTGGGTGAAGAAATGGATCGTTCTAAAGCTTTGGCTGAAAGTCTTCAGAGACTTCAGACTAAGCTTGATAATATTCAGAGTCATCATAACACTCTCTTATCTGATCATGAGAAGATTTCTTGTGAATTTCTTCAAAGAAAGCAAGATCTTGAGCAGCTAAGGGTGAGTTATGAAGATCTTTAGAAGGAACGCGATTCATTGCTTGCTCAACAAATCAGTTCCGCTCAGGTTGAATTCATTCCACCATGTTTGAAATGCATTGAACATGAATATGGTAATTCTTCACCTGAAAGTTCAAATGCTTTTATTGCTGCAAATTCTTCAACTGTCTCTGCTATCACAAATTCCTCATCTGAAGATGCTGCTAGTATCATTGACCATGCAGGTCTGAAGGAATTGTATGTGACAGGCATGTACAAAAGCCTCAAAGGGCATCAGGCACTTTGTGATGTGCTTAAAAAGCAGATCCTCAACAGGAACCCTAGGAAAGAGGGTATTGCCTTTGAGAGGAAACTCAATGCTGATGGAACATACTAGAAGCCTGAGTAGTATCCGAAAACCTCATGGGTTGCTGCAAAGGGACCTTTAGTGGATCCATCTACCTTATGTGGATTTACATGTGAATCTTCATATTCTTCTGATGAGTCATTTGACTCCAACTATAAGCTGTTCAAAAATCAGAATGGTGAAATATTTGCTAGATATGTTGGCACTAACTGCAGGAACGGTCCCCCTATGAAGAAAATCTGGGTTCCCAAAAGGTGCCTTGAAAGTCTTCAGGTGAATGTCATCATGACCTGTGAAGAATATGAACCCTAGATCAAATTCTTCATATGGACCAAAGTCTTCATATGGATCCAAGTCCTCATATGGACCACATTCCTCACATGGATCAAATTCCTCATATGGATCAAAGTCCTCATATGAACATCATCGTGCTAACACTTCTGTTTCGCAGGGAAGATCTAAGGGCTGTGAATATGTGCATTATTCTTCAAATCATTATGTTCATAAGTCCTCGAAGAATTTCTCTGCTTATTCATATGCTTACCCTAACCTCTCTTATGTGAAACGAAGTGGATTGGCTTCAATGCCACCTTTCTCTCATGGAGCTCGCAGAATGATGAACTCTTTGCCACCCCTCCAGATGTGGGTGGTGAAGAAAAAGAACTAATCTCTTATGCAGGGTCAGGTCTCCAAACGAATTTAAACGTCTGAAGAATTTGCTGGAGACCTGAATATGCTTGAAAGGACTCAAGCTAAACACAAAGAAATGAATTTTCATTTCACACGTCCTCACATTGATATATCTGTTATATTGCTTGGTGAAATTGGTCTGATGAATTTGATGTCACATTCTTCACTTCTGAAGTATATGAGTTCGTAAGATGCAGTAATTCATCTGCAGGATGATCAACCCAAAGCCACTGAGTGGGTCCTCGACAGTGGATGTACAAATCGCATGACTGGTGACAGGAACTTATTGATGGACACTGCTTTATCACCGTCACATCTGAAGCATATCACCTACGCTGACAAAGGCAAAAGCAAGGTATTGGGTCTAGGTAAGGTTGCGATCTCAAAGGATCGACACATGGACAATGCCATGCTTGTCGAGTCCTTAGGGTTCAACCTCATGTCTCTCTCAATGCTTTGTGATCTTGATATGGTTGTTGTCTTTGGAAAGTATCGCTGTGTTGTGATCATCGAAGCTAACAATTCCAAAGTCTTCTAAGGCTTTAGGAGAGGAGATTTGTATATTGTTGATTTCTCTACAGGACCACAACCTGCTACATGTCTACTTGCAAAAGCTTCAGAAGACTGGCTATGGCATCGCCGACTTGGTCATGCTGGCATGAGGAACTTGCACACTCTAGCGAAGAAGAAGCATGTCATTGACATCGAGGGTGTCGAATTCCTCAAGGACCATCTGTATGGAGCTTGTGAAGCTGGAAAGATGACCAAGGCCAAGCATCCCTCAAAGACCATCATGACTACCACTCGTCCATTTGAATTGCTTCACATGTATCTCTTTGGCCCTACTCATTATGCCACATTTACTAATGTTGCATCTTTATATGGCTTTTGTCATTGCTGATGACTATTCTCATTACACATGGGTGCATATCATCATTTACAAAACTGAAGTGCAGGAAGTCTTCAAACGATCAAGCATATCAGAAGGACAATGGAACCGAGTTCAAGAATACTGGTCTTGATGACTATCTTGATGAACTTGGTATTACTCACTAGTTATCTGCTCCTTATACTCCTCAGCAAAATGGCATCGTGGAGCGCAAGAACAGGACTCATGTTGAGATGGCCCGCACTATGCTTGATGAATACAAGACGCCTCCTCACTTCTGGCCTGAGGTAATTGATACTGCGTGCCACATCATCAACATGGTATATCTTCACAAATTCTTCAGAAAGACCTCATATGAACTCC
Organism: Triticum urartu; assembly: GCF_003073215.2. Lineage (NCBI taxonomy): Eukaryota > Viridiplantae > Streptophyta > Magnoliopsida > Poales > Poaceae > Triticum > Triticum urartu. Next base: position 337,557,393 of record NC_053027.1, on the reverse strand, counting down.
TTCCTCACTGACAAGAAACCCAAAGTGAGTTATTTCAAAGTCTTCGGTGCTAAATGTTGGATTAGAGATCCTCAACACAGTTCTAATTTCGCACTGAAAGCACATGAAGGTTTTATGCTTGGTTATGGAAAGGACTCGCACACCTACAGAGCCTTTAACACCTATCACCACAAGGTTGTTGAAACTGTAGATGTGCGGTTTGATGAAACTAACGGCTCGCAAAGAGAGCACCTACCTCCTGTGCTAGATGAAATACCACCTGAGGAATCCATTAAGTTCAAGGACACTGAGGATGTCATTCCTACCGAAGAATCTGCTGAAGAAGTCATTCCAAAACGTGAAGAACTTCATGCTGGTGCACCTGAGGAAAATGGCTCTGAAGAAAATGCCGAGCCCCCTCAACATCGACAACCAGCTTATCCTCACGTTGCTAATGAAGTGCAGATTGAAAGAATCATCAACAACATCAAAGCACCAGGTCCTCTCACACGCTCAAAAGCTTCACATTTGTCTAACTTTTGTGGGCACTTTGCTTTTGTCTCTATCACAGAGCCCACCAAAGTAGATGAGGCATTTATGGAGCCTGAGTGGATTCAAGCGATGCAAGAGGAATTACATCAATTCGAGCTCAACAATGTCTAGGAACTTATCAAGCGACCAGACCCACGCAAGCACAATATCATCGGTGCCAAATGGATCTACCACAACAAGCAAGATGAAAATGGCCTTGTGGTGAGGAATAAGGCACGACTTGTAGCTCAAGGCTACGCACAGGTTGAAGGAATTGATTTCGATGAAACTTTTGCACCTGTTGTTAGACTTGAGGCTATTCGCATATTTACTTGCTTATGCTAACCATCATAATATCATCTTATATCAAATGGATGTGAAAAGTGCATTCCTCAATGGTAAGCTCGAGGAAGAAGTATATGTTGCTCAACCCCCAGGTTTTGAAGATCCAAAGCATCCTGACAAAGTCTTCAGACTCAATAAGGCCCTCTATGGCCTCAAGCAGGCCCCTCGGGCGTGGTATGATACTTTGAAGGAATTCCTCATGAATAAAGGCTTCAAACCCGGTTCACTTGACCCAACTCTTTTCACCAAAACCTATGATGGTGAATTATTCATGTGCCAAATATATGTTGATGATATCATCTTTGGCTGTACTGACCAACATTATAGTGATGAATTTGACTATATGATGAGTGAATAATATCAAATGTCTCTATGATGGGAGAACTGAGATTCTTCTTAGGTCTTCAAATACGTCAACAGCGAAATGGCATCTTCATATCTCAGGAGAAATACCTCAAGGATGTATTGAGGAAATTCGGCATGCAAGATTGCAAAGGCGTCAAAATCCCTATGCCCACAAATGGTCATCTATGCACTGATGAAAATGGTATTGACTTCGATCAAAAGGTATACCACTCCATGATTGGCTCTTTATTGTATTTATGTGCATCTAGGCCAGATATTATGCTTAGTGTTTGCATGTGTGCACGCTTTCAAGCTACACCAAAGGAATCACACCATAAGGATGTGAAGCCTATTCTTCGATATCTAGCTCACACTCCAACACTTGGATTGTGGTATCCCAAGGGCTCGGCTTTTGATCTCATTGGATATTCAAACTCTGACTATCCTGGTGACCATGTGGACCGCAAGTCAACATTAGGCACATGCCATTTCCTCTATTGATTACTCTTTGTAGTTGATGCTAGTTGGTTTATTCGGTGGAAGATCATATGTTCAGATACTTTATGCATATTAATACCCCTATGATTACGAACATGAATATGATTTGTGAGTAGTTACGTTTGTTCCTGAGGACATGGGAGAAGTCTTGCTATAAGTAGTCATGTGAATTTGGTATTCGTTCGATATTTTGATGAGATGTATGTTGTCTTTCCTCTAGTGGTGTCATGTGAACGTCGAGTACATGACACTTCACCATTGTTTGGGCCTAGGGGAAGGCATTGTGAAGTAATAAGTAGATGATGGGTTTCTAGAGTGACAGAAGCTTAAGCCCTAGTTTATGCGTTGCTTCGTAAGGGGCTGATTTGGATCCATATGTTTCATGCTATGGTTAGGTTTACCTTAATACTTCTTTTGTAGTTGAGGATGCTTGCAAGAGGGGTTAATCATAAGTATGATGCTTGTCCAAGGAAGGGCAGTACCCAAGCACCGGTCCACCCACATATCAAATTATCAAAGTAACGAACGTGAATCATATGAGCGTGATGAAAACTAGCTTGACGACAATTCCCATGTGTCCTCGGGAGCGCTTTCCTTTATATAAGAGTTTGTCCAGGCTTGTCCTTTGCTACAAAAGGATTCGACTATCTTGCTGCACCTTATTTACTTTTATTACTTGTTACCCGTTACATATTACCTTATCACAAAACTATCTGTTACCGATAATTTCAGTGCTTGCAGAGAATACCTTACTGAAAACTGCTTATCATTTCCTTTTGCTTCTCGTTGGGTTCGACACTCTTACTTATCGAAAGGACTAGATAGATCCCCTATACTTGTGGGTCATCAAGACTCTTTTCTGGCGCCGTTGATGGGGAGTGAAGCGCCTTTGGTAGGTGAAATTTGGTAAGGAAAAATTTATATAGTGTGCTGAAATTTACTGTCACTTGTTACTATGGAAAGTAATCCTTTGAGGGGCTCACTACTGGAATCATCTCATTTGCCATCTGCCAGCTCTTTGCCGTCAGCTAGCGGACGGCAAAGAAGCTCTTTGCCATCAGCTACCCAAAAGCGGACGACAAAGAAATGGCAGACGACAAAGAAGCTCTTTGCCGTCCGCGAGCTCTTTGCCGTCTGCCAGCAGACGGCAAAGAATCTTTGCCGTCCGCTGGCAGACGGCAAAGAGAGAGGTGGCCCCCACCCCCCGCCCGTTTGGAAAAAACTTAACGGCCCACCTCTTTGCCGTCTGCTAGCAGACGGCAAAGAGGCAAAAGGGCGGACGGCAAAGAGAGGCGGACGGCAAAGAGGACACTACCTAACGGCCCGTACCCCCCGCCCGTTACTCTCTGTTCTCTCCTCGCCGACGCGCCCCGCCACCACTTCCCACCCCACCGCCGCTGCCGCCGCCCGCCGTCGCCCCACCACCCGTCGCCCCCGCCGCCCCCGTCGCCCCCCGCCCCGGCCCCCCGCGCCCCCCGCCCCGCCCCCCCCCCCGGCGCCCCGCCCCGGCGCCCCGGCCCCGCCGCCCCGCGCCCCACCGCCCCGGGCCCGGCCCCCCGCCGCCCCAGGCCGCCCCGCGCCCCGGCCAGCTCCTCCACCGCCCAGCCCCGCCCCCCTCCTCCACCGGCCCTGCCCCAGGTGAGCCCCCCTCCTTTTTTTTCTGTTTTTTTCCTTTTTAGTTTTAGTTTAGATTTAGTTTTAGGTTTAGTTTTAGGTTGTTTAGTTTTAGGTTTAGATTTAGTTTTTTCCTTTTTTTCTGTTTTATTAGTTTTAGGTTTATGTTTAGTTTAGATTTAGTTTTAGTTTTTAGTTTTAGGTTTAGTTTAGTTTGAGGAAAGAAGAAGAAGAAGAGAAAAAGAGGAGAGAGAAGAAGAAGAGGAAAAAGGAAAGGAAGAAGAAGAGGAGGAGGAGGAGAAAAAAGAAGAAGAGGAAGAAGAAGAAGAAAAAACAGGAGAGGAGGAGAAGAAGAAGAGGAAAAAGGAAAGGAGAAGAAGAAGAAGAAGAAGAAGGAAAAAAAGGAAGAAAAGGAAGAAAAGGAAGAAGAAGAAAAGGAAAAAAGAGGAAAAAAACCCGACCCGACACGGCACCCCGACCCCGACCCGGCACCCCGACACGACACCCGACCCCGACACCCCGACCCCGACCCCGACACCCCGACCCCGACACCCCGACCCCGAGCCTGACCCGACACCCCGACCCCGCACCTGACCCGACACCCCGACCCCGACACCCACCCCGACCCGACACCCGACCCCGAACCCCACCCCGACCACCGACACCGACACGACACCCCGACACCGACACCCTGACACCACACCCACCCTTACCCCGACACCGACACGGCACCCCGACCCCGACCCGGCACCCCCGACCAGACACCCCGACCCCGACCGACCTGACCGACCCGACCGAGACCCCGACCCCGACCCGGCACCCACCGACCCCGACCCCGAGACCCCGACCCGGCCTGACCCGACACCCCGACCCCGAGCCCGCACCCCGACCCGACACCCCGACCCCGAGACCCCGACCCCGACCCTGACACCCGACGACCCCGACCCCGACACCCCGACCCCGGGCTTGACCCGACACCCCGACCCCCCGAGCCTGACCCGACACCCTGACCCCGACACCACACCCCGACCCCGAAACAATGCCCCGACACCGACATGGCACTACCCCGACATCGACACGACACCTCGACCCCCCGATCCCGAAACAGCACCCCGACCCCGACACGGCACCCCGACACCGACAGGACACCCCGACCACCGACACCTCCCGAAAAGGTGTTCTTTGGCCTTCCAGAGGCCGACGGGGTCATATATTTGTGAATTATTAGTTAGGTCATATATTTTTCGATTTTGTTATGAAAAACATCATATATAATTGTGTTGATCGTGTAGTTTTAAATGTGCAGTTGTTTCATCGCTGCGAGGTTTGGTGTTCGACGACCTCGCCGTGCGTTTGACGAGCTCTGCCCCTTCGTTCGTGGGTGAGCACAAATGACAAGTCCTCCTCCCCATTAATTATTTGATCTATTCCGATGAGACTTGATAGCTAGCTATATATGTGTCTTGAATCATCAGTATGCGTAACCAATATGTGTCTCCCGTTCGAAAGCGTCATAGTTATAAATATGCATGCATTTGCATATTTATAACCTTGATTCTTTCGAATTGTCCAACGCTATCCATGGACAGCCCGAGTATGTGTAGATTGGGTTCGTTTTCCCATATGCTTTGCTCCAGATCCGACGCATATATTTCGTCAGTGCCTCCCCTGTTGTTCTCCGGGTACACATCCTCTCTGTTTATTGCAGAGACGTGTATCAGGAGAACAGCGGGGAGGTGCTGCCGAAATTTTGCGTCGGATCCGGAGCATAGCATGGGAAAATGAACCCAATCTACACATACACGGGTGGGATTAGGACCTATCATTACCTATTAGAGTGTAGGTTGCATGGACGTAATAAAATTGACAAAGTAGATCAACTAATGAATATATACATGGTGAATTACATATATAATTGTTGTGTGTCCAGTAGCTCTGAAAGTCAAGATGAGTGACCGTGCTTGGATGTATACCGGTCACACTGGTCAGAACAAATGGAGCGCTGAATGGTTCACAAAAACTAAGGGGTTTGTGCAAGCCGCATTTGCAAATGGCCAAAAGAAAACCTGGTGCCCCTGTTTCCGGTGCGGCAATTGGGAAAAGAAGACAGAGGCTGAAATGGGCAAACACCTGCAGAAGAGTGGTTTTACGCCCGATTATACGGTGTGGACATTTCATGGTGAGTCTGCCCAACGTGACCGAGCTGAGGTGGATCGTCGTCGCACCGACGAGCATGGTACCGGGATGGAAAACATGGTGCAAGGCTATGATGATGCTCGGGATTCGGACGAGGAGATGGAGGAATCTGCAAAGGCCTTTAATGAAATGTTGGAGTCTTCGAAACGTCCGCTCCACGAGCACACTGAGCTTTGTCAGTTGGATGCCATCTCACAAGTAATGGCTTTGAAGGCTCAGTTCAACTTGGGCAGAGAATGCTATGACGCAATTATGACAGTATTTGGACGCTTTCTACCCAAAGGCCATGTAATGCCTGCAAACCTATACCAGTCGGACAAAATCCTCCGTGCACTGAAGATGCCCTATGAGAAGATACATGCCTGTGAGAAAGGATGTGCCTTATTTAGGCTTGACTATGTGGACTTGAACTATTGTCCCATTTGCAAGTGTTCCAGGTATATTGTGGTAGACAACGGTATGGGTGAGAAGACACAGACCAAAATCCCCGTTAGTGTTCTTCGGTATATGCCAATCGTACCAAGACTTCAACGTCTTTTCATGGTCGAAGAGACGGCCAGACAGATGACATGGCACAAAACAGGCAAAAGAACCGAACTAGATGCAGATGGGAATCTGATGATGGTACACACATCGGATGGTGTTGCGTGGAAAAAGTTTGATGAATTACATGCTGACAAAGCGGCAGATCCGAGGCATCCTCGAGTCAGCATCAGCACGGATGGGTTCAGTGTGTTTGGTATGACGGCAGCCCAATACAGTTGTTGGCCCATATTTGTCTTTCCACTCAATCTCCCCCCCGGACAGATTATGCAAAGAAAGAACATTTTCCTGACGTTGATAATTCCAGGACCCAACTATCCGGGCAAAAATATGAATGTGTACATGCAGCCGCTTAAGGACGAATTGCAAGAAGCCTGGGATAATGGGTTCAAGACATACGACGCCTTTAGCAAACGGAACTTCATAATGCGTGTCTGGTACATGTACTCGACGCATGACTTGCCGGCGTATGCGCTATTCGTTGGCTGGTGTGTGCATGGAAGGTTCCCGTGCCCCACATGCAAGGGAGCTCTTGAGTTTCGTTGGCTTCAGGCCGGTCGCAAGTTTTCTTGCTTCGACATGCATAGACAGTTCCTGGATCCTCGCCATAAGTTCAGGAAAGACAAGAAGAACTTCATCAGGGGTAGAGTTGTCAAAAACTCTGCACCACCTGCATTAACAGGCCAACAGACCCTGGATCAGTTAAACGCTCTCGAGCCAGATCCACAACGTCCAGGGTACTTCAAGGGGTATAATACTAAGCACGCGTGGACTCACAAAACATGCTTATGGGATCTGCCTTACTTCAAAGACCTCCTTTGCCCACACAACATCGACGTGATGCACACTGAGAAGAATATCACCGAGGCACTTTTTGGTACATTGTTCGGCATAGATGGGAAGTCAAAGGATAATACTAAGGCTAGAGTCGATCTGGAGGCGCTATGTGATAGGCCGTTACAAAACATGAAAGAACCGAAAGGAAAGCAGAACTGGACGAAGCCAAAGGCATGGTTCAATCTTGGAAGGCCAGCTATGAGGGAAATTCTCTTGTGGGTGCAACAACAGTTGATGTTCCCCGATGGGTATGCAACGAATCTAAAGAGGGGAGCGAATCTTGATAAACTGAAGATATTTGGTCTCAAGAGTCATGATTGGCACGTATGGATTGAGCGGGTAATGCCGGTGATGTTGCGTGGCTTCATCCTTGAGGATGAATGGCTAGTACTGGCAGAACTCAGCTATTTCTTCCGTGTTCTTTGTGCGAAAGAACTATCGCCTGGCGTGCTAGAAGAAATGGAAGAGTTGGCGCCGGAGTTGATCTGCAAGTTAGAGAAGATCTTTCCACCGGGCTTCTTTAATCCAATGCAGCATTTGATTTTGCATCTCCCGACCGAGGCAAGATTGGGGGGGCCCGTGCAAAATCGTTGGTGCTACCCAACTGAGAGGATGCAGAAGACGCTTCAAGAAAATGTAAAAATAAACGTAGAATTGAAGCATCGATGGCTGAGGCATTCATCACAGAGGAGGCGGCAAACTTTGTAACAGCGCACTACGAAGCCAAAAATCGTCATTTGCATAATCCAAAGCCTCGGTACAATGCTGACGAGCCTAAAAAGGGTGGATCCAACCTCAGCCTATTCAAAGGGAATCTCGCACCAGCTAGTGTTTCACATCCAGTATCTTTGGATAACGAAGAATGGCGGACCATTTCGTTGTATATCTTCAACAACCTGATAGAAGTGCGGCCATACATCGAGTAAGTTCTCGGTACATTGTTTCGCAACTTCTATTTCCTTTGAACTACTCTTATTCCTGGATATGTCATACAGTCGATACGTCGCCATATTCTCGTATGGAGTGGAGATCCAAAAGGATTCCATCGAAGAGTATGAGCTTCTCGCAAAGCAAGGAGGTGGCTATCCCGGTTTCATCTCTTGGTTCAAACAAACGTTTATTTCTATTAGACAATTTCATTTCATTCGCTAATTTGTGCATAATGCAACAATCCTTTCATATTAAACTTGTAGGCTAATTCAGAGTCTATGGACGCCGAATTGAGACAAGTCGCTAATGGTTTTGACTATAAGGTCCATTCATTTGACAAGTACGACATCAACGGGTATCACTTTCGTACCTATGGCAAAGAGCCATCTATGGCCGACCGAAAGTCTACAAATTGTTGTGTATCTGCTATCGGCGAAGGAGGTACCGAGTATTATGGGAGAGTTGAAGCAATTTATGAACTTCTGTTCTATGGTGAAAACCCACCGAATGTCGTAGTCTTCAAATGTTATTGGTTTCAGCCGAAGGAGACTAGAAGGACTCATGAACATATAGGGCTAGTTGAAATCAACCAAAGCACTCATTTAGATGTTCCTGATGTCTATATTATGGCTCAACAGGCAACCCAAGTATTCTATCTACCGTGGGCCTGCCAAACTAATCCAAATCTGAAAGGTTGGGATGTCGTTTATGAAGTGCCGCCACGTGCTAGACTTTCTCCCCCAAAGGAAGAGGATTATGAACCTCACATTAACCCAGACACATATGAAGGAGAATTCTTCCAAGAGACACGTCTTTCCAAAAAGCGTTTCAAGAACCGCTATACTTCACCCCAAAACATTGAAGTAGACAGCGACAATGAATCCGACATCACCCCAGAGGAGGAACAAGAAGAGCCGGAGCAAGAAGAGGTTACTGCTGCGGATGACCTGTCAATGCTTGACCGATTACGTCAAGGTGGCCTTGCACATGTTGATGCCAATGAACCCTATGAGCCCATCATTGATTATAGTGATGATGATGATTATGCATTTATTGATGATACTGATCGAGATTATTAGTAGTGTCAGGTATTCAATTTTTTTATGTTGTACTTGATGATGATACACTTAAGTGATATACATATTATTATTCATGTCGGTACTTTTTTTATGTTGTACTAATTTCGTTTATTCTTTGTCATGGCAGGTGTTGAAAGATGGTGGGCGCTGGTCGGGAGCGTGCCGAGGCCCCTTCTTCATCGGCGCGTGGTGCGAGGTCTTCCATTCCACACGCACCTCTCCGCCGAGCGTTGCTGGACAGTATGGCGACACCGCCGGGCCCTTCTTCGTCGACCGCGGTGCCCAGCAGGGGACGAGGTAAGAAGAAGAGAGGAGCTGGAGCACGTGGTCGCGGGAGAGGACGTACGGTGACTGCTAGGGCACCTTCCTCGCCGCCACCCCCAGCTGTTTCACCCGAGCACGTGACTGCTAGGGTGGACTCGTCTGAGGAGGAGGCTGCACGGACTCCGGTCCACGAGCCTCCAGTCCACGAGTCTTCGGCCCACGAGCCTCGGGTCGATGGGCCTTCGGCCCACGAGACTTGGGCCCACGAGACCCCGGAGGAGCACACGTCTGGATGGGGTACCTGGCCGGGTCAGCCTGAGCATGGCGGGGAGCCGAGTGGCCATGCTGATGATGGCGGGGAGCCGACTGATGAGGAGGGGGAGGAGGGGGGCAACGTCTACCAGCGTGGTGCTACACGGCTCCCGTCCGTGCCGGTGACCCGCGAGCAGAGGTGGTTGATTTTCCCTGATGGGGAGAGGTACGTAAGTGCATTTAATATTTTTGTACCTTCTGCATTCACGTTTCTTCAAATAACTAATGCGTTGGCCTTGTCATGCTGCAGGGGTTGGGACCACCATCATAGTGTCCGCCGGCCCAACTCCGTCCTTGGAGTTCTTTGCCGGCAAAACTTCCCGGGGTTTGTCACGTTGCCTGGTGAGGGTCGGCTTCCAGAGCTTGGATTGAGCTGGGAGCACTACGTGGCTGCCCCGGCCCCGCCGGATGAGATTATCGACGGTGTCGTGTGCGACACGAGGGCAGACATGGTGATCAGAAAGTTCTGGGTAATTTCTCCTTTACACATTTAAAAATCTTCAACTAGCTATTTATTAATTGTACTAATCAATATTGTCTCATTTGATTGCAGACATTCTACAGGTGTGAGGAGGGATACGAGGAGGACGCGGCACATGTTATCGAGAACGTCTGCAAGCGCCTACTCCAGAACTTACGGCACGAGGCTCGGGTGCAGGCTGTTCAAGACTACTACGCCTTGCGTGGTATCAAGAAGACCAAGCCGGCGTGCCGCGATAAGTTCCTGAGTAAGGAGCAGTACATGAAGGTAATTCTTAAGGCCTTCTCTACATAAGTTCCTTCATTTAGTAATTCTTAGCCGTAGTGCTCAAGTTTCTATTTGCTAACTTAGGCGCCTCCGAGATGGTGTGCGGATCAGATGGATTGTTGGGAGGTGTTGGTCGATGAGTGGTGCTCAAAACAATGGCTATCCCTCCACAATGAGGCCAAGGACAAACGTGCCCAAATGGAAGGTGTGCCACACCATCAAGGCAGCTCCAACTTATATCAGTTCGGGCGCAACTGGGTATGTGGTTTGCTTCATGATTCATGAAATTCATTCATCATGCTAGCTTGAGCCCTTTAATTACTAATTTTCATTGTTTCTCTCTTTCAGGCATGCTACAATAAGGCGGATAAGGTGCCAGAGGTGTACGACCTGTATGCCATGGCCCACACTGCCTCTTTCAAGAAAGTCAAGGCTTTCTCTCAGTCTGACCTCGATGATGCAAACAACTTCACCAACATCTCCTCCCACAACAAGCTCGTGAGATATAGAGATGAGGGGAAGGCGAGGAAAGGGGAGGACTTTAACCCGAGCCAGGGTCCCATTGATCCAGAGCTGGTGATGATATCTGGTGGCGGGAGGTCCCATGGCTCCATAGCCATTGGAGATGGACTTATCCGTTGTCCTAGCACTCTCCCGGAGATCAAGGCGCGCCAGTCGAGCTCCGCTCCTGAGATAAGGCCTCGTGAACGGCCAGTGCAACTCGCCATCAAGGTTAGTGATACGTACTCAGTTATCTTTCTCCATTAATTACATTGTGTGCGCTTCCATCAATGATTACAAATGGTCATGTGAGTGGTGTTGCAGGCTGCTATACAGAGTGAGAGAGATAGAACGGAGAAACTTCTGGCGGAGGCGGCGGAGAGGCAGCGGGAGTTGGAGGAGAGGATGACAAAGATGATGGAGGAGGAGAGGGCACGGAATGACATGCAGGCAAGGGCCATGTACGAGCTCCTTGTGGTAAGTTTCTTCTGCAGATTAGCCAAAACATTCATGTAGTGTTTGTCTCATTACTAACTAGTATGACCGAGTCGTCAAAACCAAATGTGCAGTCTGTGTGCGAGAAGACAGGTCAGACCGCTCCGCCGATGCCAGTGATTGCTCCTGGGACCACGGTGAGTTTTATTTGAATGGACATCACTTGCTAGTCTTAACATTTGAGTGTCATCATGCTAACAAGACATTGGAAATGATCTTTGGTGCAGCGTAACTCCAGACAAGCATCGCACGATCCTTCTCCATCTACCGACATGAGCCACCCCGCTCCTACACCTCCTGGATCTTGGTAAGTTTATCTAGTGTTTTGCTTAACACATGCATAAAGACCTAGACTTAGCTTTATTTCCTCCAATGCTTACCATAATGACCTAGACTTAGCTTCTTCTCCTCCAAAATGACTTAATAAGCTTACTGACCTCCAAAACCATCCATTTTACCTAAGTTAGCTCTAAAACGATCTGTACTTAGCTTACTTATGTCAAAAATTGCATAATTAGCTTAGTTAGCTCATAGACGATCCATTTTACCTAAGTTAGCTCTAAAATGACCCATTTTACCTAGGTTAGCTTATAAATGATCCAGTTCATCCAAGTTAGCTCAAAAATGACCCATTTTACCTAGATTAGCTCCTAAATGATCCATTTTACCTACGTTAGCTTTAAAATGACCCATTTCACCTAGGTTAACTCCAAAATGACCCATCTTACCTAGGTTATCTCATAAACGATCCATTTCAACTAATTTAGCTCATAAACGATCCATTTCACCAAGTTAGCTAAAAAACGATCCATTTCACCTAAATTAGCTCTTAAATGATCCATTTCACCTAAGTTAGCTCAAAAAGATCCATTTCAATTAAATTAGCTCATAAATGATCCATTTCACCTAAGTTAGCTCAAAAACGATCCATTTCAACTAAGTTAGCTCATAAATGATCCATTTCACCTAAGTTAGCTAAAAAACGATCCATTTCACCTTAGTTACCTCAAAAACGATCCATTTGACCTTAGTTAGCTCATAAACGACCCATTTCAACTAAGTTAGCTCATAAATGATCCATTTCACCTTAGCTAGCTCATAAACGACCCATTTCAACTTAGTTAGCTCATATATGATCCATTTCATGTAAGTTAGCTCATAAATGACATACTCTTCTTGTTCTAGTCTTCTTCTTGTTCTAGTCTTCTTGTTCTAGTCTTCTTCTTGTTCTACTCTTCTTCTTGTTCTACTCTTCTTGTTCTAACTTTCTTATTTTTCATTTTGCAGATTTCGTTCACTTGACGAAAGCTTGCATAGATGGAGTGCTCCTTATCCCTTTCTCTGTTTCTTTTGTATCGTTGAACTATGCATGTATTGTTGGATGAAACTATTGTAATATATATGGTTGGATGCCTCTATGTTGAACTTGTTATGTATGATGGAACTATGCATGTAATATATATGGTTGGATGATGAAGTTATGTGTTGGATATCTTATATGTTTGCTCTGTAATGGCCTTTTGAAATATATCTATATATGTCATATATATTTGTGATGAAAATTGTTGGATTTAATAAAAAACAGATAAAAGAGCCAATATGCAGGCTCTTTGCCATCTGCCACCGACGGCAACGGGCTCTTTGCCGTCTGCCGCGGACTGCAAAGAAGACACGTGGCATCCAGCTGTGCTTCCTGGGAGCTGACCCATTTGGTCAGTTTGCCTATAGTGGCAGACGGCAAAGACTTTGCCATCAGTGGCAGACGGCAAAGAACCTGCCATGTAGTGACGTGTAGATGACATCATACGGCGGACGGCAAAGACACTAGAAATTTTGCCGTCAGCGGCGGACGACAAAGACCTGCCGTTAGCCACTTAACGGACTGACAGCGCAATTATTGCCGTCCGCTCTCTTTGCCGTCCGCCGCAGACGGCAAAGGGCCTTTGCCGTCAGCCGCCAGGAAGCAGACGGCAAAGTAGCTGTTTACCGTAGCCTAATTTGCCGGAGCCTTTTGCCGTCCGCGGCTGACGGCGAAGGCCTTTGCCGTCCGCCGTGGCAGACGGCAAAATAGCTGATTCCTGTAGTGGCTTGTTTGGGGTATCTTCACCCCGACCAGTAGAGAAAAGAGTTGCTCCTCAACCTACTGAACCTACTGAAAATATTTACTTTGAAATTCCTTCGGGTATGATAGAGAAACCGCTAGCTAATCCTTTTACAAGAGATGGAACATTGCATCCCGATTTGCACCTAATCTATGTGGATGAAGTTTGTGGATTATTTAAGCTTGCAGGTATACCCGTGGATGTTATCAATAAGAAGGTCTTCCCTTTATCTTTGAAGGGAAAGACATTGACATGGTTTAGGCTATGTGATGATATTGGATTATGGAACTACAACCGATTGAAATTGGAATTTCATCAGAAGTTTTATCCTATGCATCTGGTTCATCGTGATCGTAATTATATATATAATTTTTGGCCTCACGAAGGAGAAAGCATCGCTCAAGCTTGGGGGAGGCTTAAGTCAATGTTATATTCATGCCCCAATCATGAGCTCTCAAGAGAAATTATTATTCAAAAATTTTATGCTCGGCTTTCTCCCAATAATCGCTCCATGCTCGATACTTCTTGTACTGGATCTTTTATGATGAAGACTATTGAATTCAGATGGGATTTATTGGAAACAATTAAAAGCAACTCTAAAGATTGGGAACTCAATGAAGGTAAGAAGTCAGGTATAACACCTAAGTTTGATTGTGTTAAATCTTTTATGGATACCGATGCTTTTCGTGAATTTAGCACTAAATATGGACTTGACTCTAAAATAGTAGTTTCTTTCTGTGAATCATTTGCTACTCATGTTGATCTCCCTAAGGAGAAGTGGCTTAAATATCATCCTCCCATTGAAGTAAAAGTAGTTGAACCTATTAAAGTTGAAGAAAAGACTATCACTTATAATGTTGATTCTGTTGTTCCTACCGCTTATATTGAGAAATCACCTTTCCCCGTTAGAATAAATGATCATGCTAAAGCTTCAACTGTGGTCAACAAAAGTAACATTAGAACACCCAAACCCTCTGAGCAAATTAAAGTTGAACCTAGTATTGCTATGCTTAAAGATCTCTTGTCCGATAATATAGATGGGCATGTTATTACTTTTGTGATGAAGCTGCTAGAATTGCTACACCAGATACTAAAAATAAACATAGACCTATTGTAGGCATGCCTGTTATTTCTGTTAAAATAGGAGATCATTGCTATCATGGCTTATGTGATATGGGTGCTAGCACGAGTGCAATACCTCATTCTTTATTTGAAGAAATTATGCATGATATTGCACCTGCTGAGTTAGAAGGTATTGATGTTACAATTAAGCTTGCCAATAGAGATACTATTTCACCGGTTGGGATTGTTAGAGATGTTGAAGTCTTGTGTGGGAAAGTTAAATTGAAACATCCCAATTTTTTGATTTGGATGTTATACATAGGTCATCATATGCATATCATATTTTATTTGCATTTTGGTTGTGATCCTAGAAATCTTAAGCAACTCAAGGACCCAAGGAGAGAGTTGGAGGTTTCATAAAATTTTCATATTTAAATTTTCTCAAATTTGAAAAGAGGATCAATTTGATTTTAATATATTTCTCTCCATTTATTTTCAATATTAAAAATAAAAGAGAGAAGATAATATGACTTCTTCAAAAGAGAGGAATATTGGAGAAGAAAATTTAAAATCAAATTTATAATTTATTTGGATTTTATTTGCTATTTTATTTCAATTAGAAAAATATGCATTTTTAGGTCAGAAAAATGTTCACTTTGTTCTAAATACTAGGTTTAGACGGTGAAAATTGTTTCTGGTATTTTTTAGAATTTTTTAATATTTTATTAGGATTTTTCTTTAGGGCAAAATTAATTAAAAAAACTTCCCGCCCGACTGGGCCGAAGGCCCAGCCGAGCAGGCCGGCCCGCTGCGCCGCCGCCTTCCTCCCGCGCGAGGACTCCGCGCCGCTGCCGCCAGAGCTCGGGAGTTCGAGCCGGACTCCTCCCGGCGCCCCCACCCGCAAGGCAGACCCCACTCGGGCCTTTATAAGCGCCGCCCGCCGCCGCCCCTCGTCCTCACCCCGCCCCGCCACCGCAGCTCGCGTCGCCGCCCGCTGCTACAGCCGCCGCCACCCACCGACCCGCACCACTACCCTGCCACCGCGAGCCGCCGCCGCCACCGCGCCGTCTCGCTGGATTCTGCCGTCATCGCCACCGATGATTTCCTCCGGTTAACCGGTAAAAACCCGATCCTGTTTTTCTCTGGTTTAGTTTTTTTAGGGTTTTTCTCTCGGTTTTAATTTGCGGATGTTCGTCCGTTAATCCGCAGTGGCAAACATTTTCGTTCGTTAGGGTTTCACAGCGAACGTTCGTTCGTTAGGATTTTTCTTTTATTTTACTTTTTGGCCAAGGACCTATCCACGATTACTTTTCTCACAGATTAGTCCCTGATCTTCAAACCCTCGCAACTTTTTGCTCGCTTGTCCAAATCCAGTCAAACCAACGCCAAAATCTTCGCATTGTTCCCCTCTTTCTAGATAATCAACTTGAACATGGTTTTGACAATTTAAAATTTGGTTTCAGACAGAATTGTTTTTGAACTTCTTTTGATCGTAGTTTGAGTTTCGTTGCTCCGATTCGATTGATTCTTTTTGCAAATCGAAGCTCTCCAGTTGAACTTTCAGTTTGGATCCTTTCATTTGAGTTTTACCCTTGCAGCTTATGCTTGAGTGCTTATGTATGTTATTGTTTGTTCAGGATAGAGTTTCCGGAGATGCGAAGCGTGCTACTATGAGTCACTAGGGTTTTCAGATCGTCAGCAAGGCAAGTAACACTTTGATCATACTCTTTTTTACCCATGTTTTTATGCATTAGTTTCAATCCTCAAACACTGCATGGTTAGGACTTGAATACTTGTGGGTATTGGGAAGTAGTTGATGAGGTAGAACCTATAAACCCTGGGAGTTACTTCTACGTTATGCTTATTGCTATGCTATGCTCGTGGACGTGGTTTGGGTTTGAGTGATCCATGACAGATGTGAGAGTTTTAATTAATGGTTAAACTTAAGGTGGCTACTTTAATACACATCTGGGTGGATTGGTTGAGGCACCCTGGAGCACCCAGTGGTTGTCTGGGCACCTGGAGCAATCCAGTGTTGTCCTGGGATATCCCTGAGTACCCGTGTGATCATCCTATGGTTTGCCACCCAGGCTCAAAGGGATCATATGATTATTCATGCTGGAAACTTCCGTGTGCAGCCACAAGCCATTATGGGCTCTGGCATAGTTGAGTATGTTGTGTGACCTCTTTCAGTGGTAGGCTAGCAGATGTAGGGGATGTAGGTGGTACTGTCTACCCTAAGTAAAGAGTTAATGCTTCTGAAAGACCGTGTCTCGGTCATCCGTTTCTCAAACACCATATAGTGTGAGAAATCCAACGAAGAAGATCGAGTCTTGTGGGGAAAAGTGCGCAAACCTGTGCAGAGTGTATAAACTAATCATGGTTAGCTGTGTCCTCGGTTATGGACATCTTGAGTATCTGGTGAGGGAGTCCTGGATTAGGGGGTCTATCGGGCCCTGTCAAATCTACGATAGCATGGACGAGAATCTACGATATATCGGAGCCCTGTCAAATCTGGATGAGAATCTGGACGAGTGTAGGGCGTGGTCTCCAGAGCCCAGCTCGGAGGTCCTTTGGAAGATCCAACCGTTCATCTACTGCGGAAATCCCATATCTACCACCCCTCCAAATTTCAGCTCGATCCAACGGTTCAAACTCCGGGAAACTTCCGATGAGTGGACCAATTTTCGGATCTGTTTTCTGCGCGAATACGGATCCAACCCGAATTCATGTTTCTTTATGAACGTGATATTGGACAACCTTTTTAAAGGAATTTTCTTATGTGGTATTGTGCGTTGTTTTTAAACACGTACCCATAAAATTTTAAGCCTCCTTCGAGGTAATCTTCACAATCACGCTAGTGTCGAACCAGTCCGACGGTATTACTCCACGGATGCCGACCTGCGCTACACACGTCGCCGCTTTATTGAGCCGGGCTCAATTCCTTCGATCATCATATCGGCAAGCCGAACAAGAGTTCGGCATTGCGAAGGATAAATCATCACCAACATCGCCGCCCCATGGATTACACAGAGCGGGCATACCGGCATCACCGCACGTTCACTTCATCAAGCCAGCATCGACCATGTCACGACCTGCATCGACAGGGCCGCACTATTGCTTCTTCAAGCTGGTGTCCATCACGCCGACCTACTTCGACATCTCGGCTGGACCGAGGGCTTCGCCATCTCTTCATCAACCTACTCCGGACGCTTCGGCATCACTAGCCGACCAGCTCCGTCACGTTAGCTGGACCGAGGGCTTTGCCTCGGCGAGTCAACCTTTACCAGCATTGCCATGCCGTCGTTTTATCGCCCATCAGGCAATGGGTGTGCGGAGCGAGTCCCAATTTTGGGAATCGCCTTCCTTCGGATTGCTACAACAAATAAACCAGGTGCTATTAATCCCAGTATTTTTTGCTTGTTTGGGTTCATTTTTCCCAAGGAATTATTACTCTGGTTTGTTCATGATATGTGCACAGGTCTATCAAATGGTGACTGCATTAACGATGTTCGCGTGGTGGTTCGATCAGTTTTCGTACATAGTCCGGCGAACGCCGCATCCGGAGCTCGGACCGACCTGTGAATTCAGGCTTTGCCACGCCTTTACTACATCACACCGATGCCCTGCATCGACATTGGCTTCGGCGCCAGGCCATATTTCTTCTATTCCTCACTTTGCATAAATTATTTATTATGCAACATATTTTTTATTATCATTATTACTATTATCTCCGGTTTGCACTATTTTTTGTGCACAGGAAAATGATCCGGGGACTTCGGCGTCACTCTGCCGGTCTGCATTGATCGTGCCATGTCACCACTTCGGCGTGTCGAGCTCTCCGCTCCGCCACCTCGGGACCAGCTTGGGGGACGGAACCTTGCCCCGCATCGAGCTCGGACCGCGTCATCAATACCGAACACATTAACCAGCTAAGTCGCTTTCATGGTCAAAGCTTTAATTTCTAACTTGTGCTCGGTTCGACCAAGCATTATACTTTTTTGGAAAAAAGTTGCTTGTAAAAAATTTTCCTTGTCCAAACTTTGTTTGTGACGCATAAATTCAAATACCCCGTTTACTTGGGGGCTTCCTTTATGAAGCTTTTCCTGTTGCATATGATTATACTTGTACGGCTTCGTTCCTTGTTCGTGTATTACGCCACAATATGCACCATATTGACTTAAGCGATTTGTAAGCTGGGTTGCCTCGCTCCTGTGTTTACCCATACGTTCCCGATTGTTCGGCTAGGGAGTAAAGGGAGCACCTCTGCGATTGTCATGATCGGGTCAACCGAGCCGGACCTCAGACTGGGTGAAGCCGAAAGCTAGCGCTCTTATAGTTTTCAATGATGGCCGGCACACAACGGAACTCATGAGTACAAAAAAATCTATTGCACAAGTCTCATAATAATAATGATCACCGAAGAAAGGTATCGGTGGGGGTACTATTTTCTTTGAAGATGCTTCTTACACTTCACGGCAATATAGCATAAGTTCCCTGAGCGCGCTTTGTCTATTACAGCCTTATGGCCTGATTGCCTGGTTATTGGAAACACCGTCGGTATTCTCGACCGATGGAGAACATAACACTTTTCGGTCCTTGACCGAAGAGGGAGAAGCCGACGGTCGGTTAAGACGCGTTTAAAGTTCGGTTGAACATAGATATGATATAAGTACTTTGGTACATGCAATCATTCTTCTACCCAAGTCACTTGGGGGCTCTTAAGTTTATTTGAGCCGTTTTATAATAAGTGTTCTTCTTCTTAGTCGTTGCAAAGTTTTATTATTATTTATCACTCCTTTTTTCGACACGAGTGTGCGGTCACTAGCCCGGGGGCCTAATTTCTCTCTCAAAACCGCTAGAGTTTAGTTTGCTAAACTGGCCTAATGAGAAGTATTCTGCCCTCGAGATAGGAGGTTGAAGCCGTAGGATGACCCGCTCGAAGTCTTGAGATAGGATGTATCATGTTAAAGCACGACAGAAGCACTTCTTTTTTCTAAGACCAATTTTTGGATTGGCACCGAACACTTGATCTTGTTCGGACGTCATGTTTTTACTGACGTTTCTTGGTTTTCCAAGCTTTTTGGCACTTTTAAACTATTTGTGCTTTTCCAGCATTAGTCTCGCAGTGCAATGCCGAACACCTTTAGCGATTCGGCAAAAACATTCTCAGATATTGCTATATATGCATCGGTTTCGAATTGTGTCTTCGGTCAATAGTTGGGTTGCCCGGCTCCTGCACTTGCTTCCTACGTTCCGCTTTGTTCGGCTAGGTGTGCAAAGGGAGAACCACTGCGATTGTGTTTCCAGCTCAGATGGTTAAGCACCTCAGTGGAGAAAGCCGAAAACTGACTGTCACAATAAGCGTAAACTGGTCAGCAATCCGATGACAGTGTTAAATGACGGGCCATTCATAACAATGGCCGAAGTGTTTACGGCTTGACCTCGACTGTCGCCGAACACTACCGGGGGCTATTAACTGGCCTCCCAAACTAAATCCTCGATATTATGCTCTTACATTAGAGCTGAGGCTGCATGATCATGCTTAGCATGACAACCCAAAGAAAGGAACCGATAGCGGGACTATTTTCTTTGGAAGACATTTCTTATGTTAAACAGTAATATAACATATCTCTCTGCGTACCTTTGTTCATAAAACCGTATGGCCAGATTGCCTTGTTTGTCGTAAATCTTTGCCCTCATAAAGGCTTCATAAAGTAGGACAAACACTCCTCAGCTACTAGCCGAGGAGGTGGAGGCCGATGGTCGGTCAACAAAGTTTTGTACAATGCGGATCCAAGCATTAATGACGTAAAGTACTTGGATACATGAAGTCATTACACATAATTTGTGATTTTACTATGGATATCGATCCTTAATTCGGCCACCCGTGCCCGCATCAAGGCTCGGGGGATACTGGGCTTAGGCCTTATTATTTACAAATATTAAAGGGGCACATCGATCCCCTGATCTGGTGTTGCCACCCGACCAGTGTCTTGGGGGCTACTGCATTGCTTGTCCAATGCAGAAAATTTTATGTGCAATATAGTTTCCGAGGAGATTTTGATCCTCAGGTTGGTCGGCCGCACCCAACCTGAGTCTCGAGGACTGAGCACGCTGATTTTTGTGTCCAAAAGTATTCTGCTGAGCTAGGATTGGATCCTCAGGCCAATTTTGCAAATCAACCTGAGTCTCAGCGACTACTGGGATCAGCGGTCTTACGTCATCCTTCAGGTGCATCTCGGGTTTTAGACCGATACACACCTTGAGGGCTACTGGATATATCTCGACAGAGAATAAATTGCACCAATAAAAAATATTGACGAAAAATCGGCCCACAGTCAGGGTGGTGCACCACCTCGGAAGCAGTCCGGCATAAAGCTCGGGCGCTAGTGGCTGGCTCCATAGAGGGCATTTCCGGCATTAAGCTCGGTTAAACTCCTTCAACTTTTTTGAACCAAGGTGATATGACACCTCGGATATAGTCCGGCGTTGGAGCTCGGATATAGTCCGGCGTTGGAGCTCGGATACAGTACGGCGTTGGAGCTTGGACATAGTCCGGCGTTGGAGCTCGGATACATTCCGGCGTTGGAGCTCGGAAGCGGTCCGACATTGGTGCTTGGCCGCAAAAGATACCTCGAATGCAGTCCGGCGTTAGAGCTCAGACGCAAGAGGACACTGCCTCCCGGGAACAACTTCAAACCCGAGGTGTGGCATAAAAATAACAAGGCATTGATAAAGGCCGAAAACTTAAAGGGGCTCCTCGGATACCCGACGTGTAAACTCGCCGAATGCATTTCGGCGATCCTCAAGATCGAAGATGAGAAGATTTGTTGAACCAGTTTTCAAGACCGTCAACCGAAGATGAAGAACAGTTTGGAAGAATCGAGGAGCGTCCCTAACTTGAAGACCGGTTCAGGGGGCTACTGACGGTGTCCTGGACTAGGGGGTACTCATCACATCGTCTCCCAATCAGTTGGATTGGGCCGAGGACCCCCATGGCCGTATACTCATGGGCCAGTTTGGACAGCTGCCGCATACAAGGAAGATTCCACAAAGACTTGGCGATCAAGACAAGGACTTCTCCCCACCGGCGTATTCAGCTAGGACTCTTGTTATCCTAGGCCTCTGGTGCATTATATAAACCGAGGCCAGGCTAGTTGATAGACAATATACAACAATCATACCATAGGCTAGCTTCTAGGGTTTAGCCTCCTTGATCTCGTGGTAGATCTACTCTTGTACTACCCATATCATCAATATTAATCAAGCAGGACATAGTGTTTTACCTCCATCAAGAGGGCCCGAACCTGGGTAAAACATTGTGTCCCCTGCCTCCTATTACCATCGATCCTAAACGCACAGTTCGGGACCCCCTACCCGAGATCCGCCGGTTTTGACACCGACAGGGTCCTCGGACAGCCGGGCTATATACTTTGGCTGGACTATTGGACTATGAAGGTACAAGATTGAAGGCTTTGTCCCGTGTCCAGGTGGGACTCTCCATTGCGTGGAAGGTAAGCTTGGCGATTTGGATATGTAGATCTCCTTCTCTGTAACTGACTCTGTGTAACCCTAGCCCCCTTCGATGTCTATATAAACCGGAGGGTTTAGTCCGTAGGACAACAACAATCATAATCATAGGCTAGCTTCTAGGGTTTAGCCTCTACGATCTCGTGGTAGATCAACTCTTGTAATACTCATATCATCAAGATCAATCAAGTAGGAAGTAGGGTATTACCTCCATCGAGAGGGCCCGAACCTGGGTAAACTTTGTGTCCCCCGCCTCCTGTTACCATCAGCCTTAGACGCACAGTTCGGGACCCCCTACCCGAGATCCGCCGGTTTTGATACCGACATTGGTGCTCTCGTTGAGAGTTCCACTGTGCCGTCACGAAAAAAGGCTTGATGGCTCCTTCGATCATCGGCAACGATGCGATCCAGGGTGAGGTTTTTCTCCCCGGACATATCTTCGTATTCGGCGGCTTCATACTACGGGCCAACTCTCTTGGCCATCTAGAGCAGATCAATAGCTATGCCCCTGGCCATCAGGTCAGATTTGGAAGCTTGAACTACACTGCCGACATCCGTGGAGACTTGATCTTCGACGGATTTGAGCTCATGTCAGGCGCGCCGCACAGTCACAATGAGCATGACTTAGCTCTGCCGTCGGACGGTGTTCGGGAGTTCACACCCGCGGCTACTCTGGCCCTCAATCCGGAGCAGATCGTGCCGTCCGAGGACGGGTGGATGGACCCCGCCACGGAGGCCGCACACTCAGCGGCGATAGAGCCGAATACTGACTTCACCTCCTATGAGACCTGTGTCATCAGACCCTTGGATTCGTCCCTGGCCACAGGCTTCGAACCGCTTGTGTCCGTGCCTATCGAATCTGATTGGGCACCGATCATGGAGTTCACCTCCGCAGATATCTTCCAGCACTCGCCCTTGGGCGACGTGCTAAATTCATTGAGGTCTCTCTCCTTGTCAGGAGACCCTTGGCTGAACTATGTCCGGCTTGAGTGGGAAGTGGACGATGAAGAAATTCATCCCCCACCCACCACCCACTTAATAGCCACTGTCGACGACTTAACCGACATGCTTGATTTCGGCTCCGAAGACATCGACGGTATGGACGACGATGCATGAGAAGAATAGGAACCACCGCCCACAGGGCGCTGGACATCCACCTCATCATATGATATATATATATATATATGGTGGACACCCCTAAAGAAAGCGATGGCAATAAGGCAACGGAGGATAATCCCCTCGAGAAGCAATCTAAGCACCGGCGTCATCGACGCCGCTCTAAGCCCCGCCATAGCAAAAGCAGCGATACCGGCACAAGAGACAATAACGCTGTGGATAGTGCTGAAGACGAAGACAATCCCCTCCAGCCAGGCTTCGAGCGGGAGGATGGGCAAGCCAGCCCTAAGGAACATGCAACAGAGGGAGAATCATAGGATGACAATTACATGCCCCTCTCCGACGACGAGGTGAGCCTCGGCTACGAAGAATTCATCGTGCCTGAGGATCCTGTCGAGCAGGAGCGCTTCAAGCGCCGGCTTATAGCCACAGCAAAAAGCCTGAAGAAAAAGCAGCAGCAGCTTCAAGCTTATCAAGATCTGCTAGCGGATAGATGGACCGCGGTCCTGGCAGCCGAGGAATACGAACTCGAGCGCCCAACCAAAAGTTACCCAAAGTGCAGGTTGCTACCCCAACTCGAGGAGGAAGCATTAAAGCCTACACTTCCAGCATATGATGCGGCTGACCGGCCACCTCGTGGCCGAGACAAAGCGGCGTATCAGCCCGAAGTCCAGCCCACACCCCGTCGCCAGTCAAACAAAAACACCAAGGCCCGAGGCTACACACAGGACCTGCGAGATGTATTGGAAAACAAAGCAGGACATACAAGATCGTTCTACGGATCACGGGGGCGCGCCCCAACGCGTGACGACGACCGTCACGCCGGATATACTAAAAGCAAATCCGGCCAGGTCGAATACAGCAGACAAGACACGTATGAACTGCGTCGTGATATAGCCCGGCACAGAGGCGCCGCACACCCCCTATGCTTCATCGACGAAGTAATGGATCACGAATTCCCAGAAGGGTTTAAACCCGTGAATATTGAATCATATGATGGTACAACAGACCCCGCGATATGGATTGAAGATTTCCTCCTCCACATCCACATGGACCGCGGTGACGATCTACATGCCATGAAGTACCTCCCACTAAAACTCAAAGGGCCGACTCGGCATTGGCTGAATAGCCTGCCGGCAAACTCCATTGGCAGTTGGGAGAACTTGGAAGACGCATTCCTTGGCAACTTCCAGGGCACTTATGTGTGACCACCGGATGCTGATGACTTGAGTCTCATAACCCAACAGCCCGGGGAGTCAGCCATGAAATTCTGGACTCAGTTCCTAACTAAAAGAACCAAATTGTCGACTGTCCGGATGCCGAGGCCTTAGCGGCATTTAAGCATATCATCCGTGATAAGTGGCTCGCCCGACACCTCGGCCAAGAGAAGCCGAAGTCCATGGCAGCCCTCACGACACTCATTACCCGCTTTTGTGCGGGCAAGGACAGCTGGCTGGCTCGCAGCGACAACACATAAAGAAATCCTGGCAATTCAGATGCCAGAGATAGCAACGGCAAGCCACGTCGCAACAGACGCAAGCGCCGCAACAACGGCGACAACGCCGAAGACACGACAGTCAATGCCGGATTCAGTGGCTCTAAGTCCGGTCAGCAGAAAAAGCCGTTCAAAAGAAGAAATCCGGGCCCGTCCAGTTTGGACCGCATACTCGATCGCTCATGTCAAATTCACGGCACCCCTGATAAACTAGCCAACCACACCAACAGAGAATGCTGGGTGTTCAAATAGGCCGGCAAGTTGAATGCCAAAAATAAGGAAAAGGGGCTGCATAGCGACGACGAGGAGGAGCCCCGGCCGCCGAACACAGGAGGACAGAAGAAATTTCCTCCCCAAGTGAAAACGGTGAACATGATATACGCAGCCCATATGCCCAAGCGGGAACGGAAGCGTACACTAAGGGACGTCTATGCGATGGAGCAAGTCGCCCCGAAGTTCAACCCATGGTCTTCTTGTCCGATCACTTTTGATCGCAGGGACCACCCTACCAGTATCCGTCATGGCGGTTCTGTCGCATTGGTCCTTGACCCCATCATTGACGGATTTCACCTCACTCGAGTCCTTATGGACGGTGGTAGCAACCTGAACCTGCTCAAAATGGCTATCGACCCCTTGAGGATCAAACCCACAAAAACCACCTTTAAAGGTATCATACCAGGTGTAGAGGCCTGTTGCATGGGCTCAATCACACTGGAAGTGGTCTTCGGATCTCCGGACAACTTCCGAAGCGAGGAGTTGATCTTCGATATCGTCCCCTTTCGCATTGGCTATCACACACTGCTCGGATGAACCGCATTCGCCAGATTCAATGCGGTACCGCATTATGCATACCTCAAGTTCAAAATGCCAGGGCCTTGCGGGGTTATAACAGTTAATGGAAACACAGAACGCTCGCTCCGCACGGAGGAGCACACTGCGGCCCTCGCAGTAGAAGTACAAAGCAGCCTTCTGAGGCAAACCGCCAATTCGGCGATAAAGCCCCCAGACACCTTCAAGCGAGTCCGGAGTACCCTGCAACAGGATCGCCCGGCACGTTCAGAGCTCTCCTAGCAATTTAGCCTCCGTCCTAGTCCCAGTCAAGTGGCGAAATTTGTGCGGCGCGTACATAATTACACACTCAAGATACCATGGGCATAGGCGGAGGCACGGCTATGGCACAGTCCACAATGTGGCTCAACTGCCTCAGGACCCGTATATCTTTACCATTTTCTTCCTTTCAGGACCCTATTCTCTGAAGGCCCTCTCCGATAGCCTGATTATCAGACCCATCACGGGAAGGAAACACCAAGGAAGCAAGAAGCTTCGACATACAAAGGAATCCCCAGGTGGTCTCTGATAACGATCGCTATACCTGTTTTACATACCCACACGTAGCTTGCCCTTGGATAGGACATGTCAAATAGCCCTATTTTTGCTTATTACACTACTTGTATACATACGCTTTGATGTATCATTTAAATAACAATGTACAACATTAGCTTATTATTACATTTCTTCATCTTTTTTCCCTGTCTGCTTATTTATGACAAGTTGCACCTGTACATTCTGGTACGTCCAGTGCACCAGGGGCTTCAGTGTACCCCATAACACGGCAAGAAAAGTCTGAACACTTTTGACAGTGCGGCACCCTGAACTTATAGCATTATATGCATCAGCTCTGAATCATGTCTTGGGTCAATAGGTGGGTTTGCCCGGCTCCCATGTTTTTGTACCTTACGTTCCGCTATATCGGCTAAGGTAGCACTGGGAGAATTATTGCGATTGTGTCTCGGTTCTTCCGGACGAGCACCTCAGTAGAGAAAGCCGAAAACTGACTATCATGATGCGGTGAGAGCTGGTCGCTGTTCGAGAGGTCTCAAATCCTTAAAGATTTTTTACGCTTCGGGCGAGGAATCGGCCTTGTCCGATTTAGGCTATATAGCGCCCCAAGTTCGGCCTTCCGAATACTAGGGGCTTCGCCAAAATTTAAAATTGTAGACTTCTATGGCTAAGTGAGAGTGATAAAGCTGTATAGTCTGATTGCCTTGTTCGCTATGCTAAACACCTCCTTAAAGGACCATTTTTTTTGGATAAAGAGTGTTTAAGATTTATCCTGAACACCTCAGTACTAGTTACATGGGGGCAGAAGCCGACGACTGGCCAACACTCAGATTTTATAAACGACCGCGCAGAAGGTAATATTTTGAATCGACAAGCGTTATATAGCGCACATGAACTCGTTTTCATATTACAGGATCACATGAGTACATTCATTCAAATATTACATCCTTAGCACATTCCTCTGCCACAAGGCGGGCACCCTTCAGGACACTGTCATAATACTTTTCGGGGTGGTGATGCTCCTTGCCCTCCGGTGGCCCCTCCTTCACCAGCTTTTCGGCATCCATCTTCGCCCAGTGCACTTTCGCACGGGCAAAGGCCCTACACGCACCTTCAATGCAGACAGACCGCTTTATGACTTCAAACTGTGGGCAGGCATTCACAAGCCGCTTTACCAGGTCGAAGTAGCTATCAGGCAGGGGCTCGCCAGGCCACATCCGGGCTATGAGACCCTTCATGGCCAGTTCGTCCGCCTTGTGAAGCTCGACCAGTTGCTTCAGCTAGTCGCTCATGGGCATCGGATGTTCGGTCCCAGCATATTGAGACCAGAACAACTTTTCCGTCGAGCTCCCTTCCTTGGCCCGGTAGAACTTCGCGGCATCCGATACGCTGCGTGGTAGATCTGTGAACGCTCCTGGAGAGCTCCGAATTCGGGTAAGTAAAAGGAAAGTCCCCTTCACATGCTTGCTTTGCATAATGAATGCCTTACCCACCGCTATCTTCTTGACCGCCTGAATCTCCTGAAGGGCCTTTTGGGCTTCGGCCTTGCATTTTGTGCGTTCTCGAGGGCCTTTGCAAGCTCGGACCCCTGCGTCTTAGAGTCACGCTCCAAGGACTCATACTTCTTGACGAAATCCTGGAGCTCTTGCTGAACCTCGCCAACTCGGGCCTCTTGCTTCTCGCGCTCGATGCACTCCTTGGCCGCTCTGTCTTTGGCCTCGGACAACGCCTTCTTCAAGGCCGCCACTTCGGTCGTGGCCCCTAGCAAAATTCATGATGATCCTATGATCTAATAACCACTTTTTTCTTTATCAATATACAGACGGGTTATCACTTACCTTTATTCTATTCGAGATGCCTCTTGGTAAGGCTGAGCTCTTCTTCGGACCGCTCAAGGTCCCGCTTCAGTCCGGAGACCTCCGCAGTACGAGCGGCAGCGGCTAGCAACGAAGCCTTCTTATTCACATAGACATATTCTGATTAGACTCCTGTGATTGTTATTTGATCCTCTGTTCGGCCTTTCTTTGTGAACACCAAATAGAGCATCAGGGGCTACTATCTATGCTATGATATTTTCTCATAATTTGATTACTTACCTCAAAGCCTGTTAGGAGGCTGACACAGGCTTCGGTCAATCCACTTTTGGCGGACCGAACCTTCACGACCACCGCACTCATGATGGTGCGGTGCTCTTCATCAATGGAAGCGCCGCGAAGCGCTTCCAGCAAGTTGTCCGATGCCTCTGGATGGACAAAGGCCATCGGCACAGACGGCTCGCCCCCTTAGCGAGGGGTCGCCCGACAGAATCCGGAACCATGGGAGGTTCTGGCGCGGTATCCGGCCGGGGGCCAAACTTGCTGCGGCCCCCGTCATCAGAACCCATGGGAGTCTTACCCCCCATGCACCCGACATCTGGGATGTCTGTAAGTGCATCTAGTGCCACCCCTAGTTGGTTTTGGAGTATTGACGACAAACCTAGTTGAGGGACTAATGTGTTTGTGAGAATTGCAGGATAACACAGGTAGAAGTCCCTCATTGATTCGGTTTTCCTACCAGAGATGACCCCTAAAAATGTATGAAGACATTGATGTCAAAGGTGGTATATGAGGATATTCACATTGAAGACTATGACAAGAGAAGACATCACATGAAGCCTATGGAGCTCGAAGACTTAGGTCTTTCATAGTTCTTTTTCTTCTTTGTTGAGTCATAGGAACCACCGTACTGTTAAGTGGGGTCCAAGAGAACCAGTTAGAATGACTGAAGTGATGCTTAACCAAAACCTATGTCTTCGAGTGAAGACTATGAGAGCGAATCTTGTCCAGAGTCAGACAAGTCAGCTTTGCTTGTAGCCCAAGTAAAGTTGCCGTGTGTGTTTGAAATCTGACTGTTGGAACACGTGTCAGTTCCTTAGTGACCCAGGGTCATTTCGGACAAATTAGGCCGGGTTGCCGAGTGGCTATAAATAGCCCACCCCCTACAACCATAAACGGTTGGCTGCTCAGAGTTAGAGTATGGCTTTTGTCGTTTGAGAGCAACCCACCTCGAAGCCTTTGAGAAAGAATTCCTTGCGAGGATAAAGCCCTAACCACCCAGAGCCAAAGAGTGTTAAGGCATCACTTAAGTCTTCTTGTCTGTGTGATCTGAAGACTTATTACACTTGAGGACTGTGAATCCTCCAGCCGGTTAGGCGTCGCGTTCTGAGCATCCAAGAGACATTGTGGATCGCCGGTGAACGAAGTCTGTGAAGGTTTGGGAGTCTACCTTGAAGACTTACTAGAGTGATTGGGCGAGGTCTGTGTGACCTTAGCTCAAGGGGAATACGGTGAGGACTGGGTGTCCTGAGCTGCGTGTTCAGGACTGTGTGTCCTCAGGTTTAAATACCTAGCCGCCCTAACCAGACATACAGTTGTCACAGCAACTGGAACTGGTCCAACAAATCATTGTCTTCAACGAGTCACTGGTTTCATCCTTCCCTTCCCTTTACTTACTGTTGGTCCTTGTGAAGTCATTGTATGATTGCACTATTTTCTGTCTTCACTGACTGACTGCGTGTTCCGTTTGGCTTCATAATATCTTCCTACCTGATCCTTACTACCTAGCTACTATTGGTCATTGTGCTTTCACTTTATTGAATACTTGACTATGGTTTGCCTAGTGTAGTCTACCTTCCGCTGCATGGTAATAGGTTTATTTCTATCGTTTGTCCTCGAAACTCCCACGTTTTGAAGACTTTCATAAAAATCGCCTATTCACCCCCTCTAGTCGATATAACGCACTTTCAATTGGTATCAGAGCGAGGTACTCCCTTGTTTTGTGTGATTCGGTTTAACTACCTGGAGTTTTAGCTATGTCGACTGCAGGGATAATTAAAGTCTCTGCTGCGTGCCCCATCTTTGATGGAACTGAATATCCCTACTGGAAGAATAAGATGCACATGCATCTTGAAGCCATTGACGTCGACCTGTGGTATGTCGTCAAGAACGGCATTCCCAAGGCTGGAGAAGGTGTCACTGCTGCTGATGTCAAGAAGTTCATTCAACTGGACTCTACTGCCAAGAATATCATCTGTGGTCATCTGACCAAAGGACAGTATGGCCGTGTGAGTGCTTTGGAAACATCTAAGCTAGTCTGGGACTGGCTCTCCAAGGTCAACGAAGGCGTCTCAACCCAGAGAGATCAGAGAATCAGTGTCCTTCGCAACCTCTTCAACCACTTCAAGAGAAATGACAATGAGAATGTCCAGCTCATGTTTGATCGACTCACTGACATCACAAATGAGCTTCAAGCCCTTGGCGCTACTGAGATCACCAAGCATGAAGTCGTCAAGACACTACTGAGATCACTTGACAGTTCGTTTGACACCCTAGCCCTGATGATTCAAGAACGTCCTGATTTCAAGACACTCGATCCGTCTGACATACTTGAGAGGCTCAACACACATGAGTTCCAGCTTTTTGAGAAAAGTGATATCTACGGTCCAAACTATGGGCGAACTCATGCCTTGAAGGCAAAAGCTGTCTCCTCATCTGAAGAAGAATCTGACAGCAGTTCTGATGATCCTGAAGACATTGGAAAGGAACTTGCTATGCTTGTGAAGAAGTTCCAAAAATTCACCAAGAAGAAAGGCTTCAGAAAGTCTTCACGATCAAGCTCAAGGAATGATGAAGCTTCTGCTCATGACTACAAGAAAAGATCATGCCACAAGTGCAAGAAACCTGGCCACTACATCTCTGAGTGTCCGGAGTGGGACAATGAGAACAAGAAGAAGAAGAAGAGCAAGGAGTATGACTCCGACGACAAGAAGAAGAAGAAATACTCAAAGTCTTCTTCCAAGTCTTCCTCCAAGTCTTCATCACACAAGAAGAGCTCATCTGGCAAGGCACGTGCGTTTGTTGGCAAGGAAATGGATTCAGAGGAGGAGTCCGCTTCTGAGGAGGCGGAGGTGGAGTCTGAGGAGGAGTCCGATTCTGGCGTTGCGAGTCTGGCTACAACATACGCTGCCAAGTCCATCTTCAACACTGAAGACAATGACTCCATCACCGACATCGATGCAAATGACAAGGACTACTCCGCTCCTACCTACTGCTTCATGGCACGCAGTGCCAAGGTAAACACACGCACTACTCACTATCAAACATCTAGTGATGATGACTCTGACTGTGGTTCCAAACCCAGCTACAAAACACTCGCTAAAATTGCAACTGAACAACAGAAAACCATGGAACATATTCAAAAACTGTTAGACAAAAGCGATGATCTGTTAGACGCTGAAATGACTCGATCTTAGTCCTTAATTGAAGACATAAAAAATCTTCACGTTAAGTATGAGGAACTTGAAAGTCGTCATGAAACGCTCTCAATAGCTCATGAAAGGCTTTCCTATGATTATCTTCAAAGGAAGCAAGATCTTGAGAAATTGAGAGCGGCTCATGAAGATCTTCAGAAAGAAAACGAGTCACTTCGCGCCAAACAGATCAGTTCAACTCAAGAAGGATTTGAACCACCATGTCTTAAATGCATTGAGCGTGATAATGCTACTTCTGTTGCTGAATGTTCTACTGCTGTTACTGTTGCAATATCTTCAACTGTTGATGTGGGAACTAACCCCTCTGCTGAGGATACCACTGCTATTGCTGATGAGAATGCTAGGTTGAAGACATTGCTTGAAACAGGGATGTACAAAAGTCTTAAAGGGCATCAGACACTATGTGATGTCCTCAAAAGGCAGATCCTAAACCGAAACCCGAGGAAAGAGGGTGTTGGGTTCGTAAGGAAAATGAATGCTGATGGCTCTTACTGGAAACCTGAGCAGTACCCCAAAACCACATGGGTTGCTGCAAAGGAACCTTCAGTAGATCCATCCACTCTATCTGGCTTCACTTGTGCTAACCCCATTATCATTGATGAATCCTTTGATGCAAACTATAAACTGTTTAAGAATCAGAATGGTGAAGTGTTTGCCAGGTACATTGGTACTAACTGCAGGAATGAACCATCTATGAAGAAGATCTGGGTGCCGAAAAGGTGTTTGGAGAATCTTCCTGTGAATGTCATCGTGACACCACAGGGAAACCATACTCAGGCCTATGAATGTGAGCGCGGTTCATCAAACCGCCATGTTCATAAGACCAAGAACTATTCTGCTTATTCTTATGAGTACTATTGTCCGTCTGCAAGACTTTTTGCTAGGGCTCCAAAGCCAAAGTTCTCAGACGCTGCACTTAGACTTATTGCTTCTAAGCCACCCTTGAAGATGTGGGTGGCTAAGAAAGCTTAACTCTCTTTTGCAGGGAAGGGTCTCCAGCAGAAAACCAAAATCGTCTGACGCTATTGCTGGGGACCTTAAACATCTTGTAGGGCGCAAGATCAAATGCCCGAATGGTCTTATTATGTACTTCGTTCCTGAATTGCTTGCTACTCTCCCTATCAGTCCTAATCTGGATCTAAGCGTTCATAACCCATTGGTTCGTCAAATGTTTTTGCTTCACAATGCTCTTGGTGAAGCCTATCCCCCTAACTGCACTGTAGGGTACGACACCAGCGTCTTCAGAATGGATTATTGACAGTGGGTGTACAAATCACATGACTGGCAAAAGAAGCCTTCTTATGGACTCAACCTTACGTCCATCCGACAAGAGTCACATCACATTTGCTGACACTGGTAAAAGTAAGGTTTTGGGTCTAGGTAGAGTTGCAATCTCAAAGGATCAACACATGGATAAAGTCATGCTTGTTGAATCCCTTGGCTTCAACTTAATGTCTATCTCAATGCTTTGCGATTTGAACATGATCGTAATGTTTGGAAAATATCGCTGCCTTGTTCTAATGGAATCTGACAAGTCTCTAATGTTTGAAGGGTATCAGAAATATGATTTGTACGTGGTAGATTTCTCAGCAGGACCACAGCTTGCCGTAGGTCTTCTAGCAAAAGCTTCAGAATGCTGGCTCTGGCATCGAAGGCTAGGCCATGCTGGCATGAGGAACCTCCACACCCTTGCAAAGAAGAAGCATGTCATAGGCATCGAGGGCGTCAAGTTCAAGAAAGATCACTTATGCGGTGCCTGTGAAGCAGGAAAGATGACGAGGGCCAAACATCCCTCGAAGACAATCATGACAACAACTCGACACTTCGAACTGCTCCACATGGATCTTTTCGGTCCCACTCATTACTCAACTCTTACTACTACTGCTTGTCTCTATGGCTTTGTCATTGTTGATGATTATTCTAGATATACTTGGGTGCACATAATCCTCTACAAGACTGAGGTGCAGGATGTCTTCAGACGCTTCGCCAATCGAGCAATGAACAACTATGGCGCCAAGATAAAGCACATCAGAAGTGACAATGGCACTGAATTCAAGAACACTGACCTTGATACATATCTTGATACTTTGGGCATCACACATGAATTCTCAGCTCCGTACACGCCACAGCAGAATGGTGTCGTCGAACGCAAGAACAGAACACTCATTGAGATGGCCCGAATGATGCTTGATGAATACAAGACTCCAAGAAAATTCTGGCCTGAAGCCATTGACACTGCATGCCATACAATCAATCGTGTTTATCTTCACAAGCTTCTGAACAAGACATCTTGTGAGCTCCTTACTGGCAAGAAGCCAAATGTTAGTTACTTCAGAGTATTTGGCGCCAGGTGCTGGATCAAGGATCCACATCACACTTCAAAATTTGCACCAAAAGCACATGAGGGTTTTATGCTTGGATATGGAAAGGATTCGCACTCCTACAGAGTCTTCAATCTCTTTCATTATAAAGTGGTTGAAACAGTGGATGTGCGGTTCGATGAGACTAACGGTTCACAAAGAGAGCACCTGCTAAATGTGCTAGATGAAGTTCCATCCAGTGAATCAATCAAACTAATGGGAACTGGAGAAATCATACCCTCTGAAGCTCAACCTGAAGAGGAACTTATCATCTCCGCACCTGATCAACCTGAAGACAATGCTCAGCCCGAAGACAATTCCTCTAACAATGAAAATGATCAACAAGAGCAAAATCTTCGCCCTGTACATCCTCGTGTTGCCAATGAAGTGCAGATTGAGAGAATAATTGATAGCATCAATGCACCCGGTCTGCTCACTCATTCAAGGGCAACATAGCTAGCAAATTTCCGTGGGCACTTCGCGTTCGTCTCAATAACAGAACCCAAGAAAGTTGAAGAAGCCTTCATGGAACCTGAATGGATTCAAGCTATGCAAGAAGAGCTTCAACAGTTTGAGCTGAATAATGTATGGGAACTGGTTAAGCGTCCTGATCCTCGGAAGCACAATATAATAGGCACCAAATGGATATACCGCAACAAGCAAGATGAGCATGGTCAAGTTGTCAGAAACAAAGCTCGTCTTGTTGCTCAAGGATATACTCAAGTGGAAGGAATTGACTTTGATGAAACATTTGCTCCTGTGGCTCGACTTGAAGCCATACGCATACTGCTGGCCTATGCAAATCATCATAACATACTTCTATATCAAATGGATGTGAAGAGCGCTTTTCTCAATGGCAAGATTGAAGAAGAAGTGTATGTTGCACAACCGCCTGGCTTTGAAGATCCGAAACATCCTGACATGGTATACAAGCTCAACAAGGCACTATATGGCCTCAAGCAAGCCCCTCGGGCTTGGTATGACACACTCAAATACTTCCTGAAGAGCAAAGGCTTCATACCTGGTTCCCTCGACACCACTCTCTTCACGAAGACATATGATGGTGAACTATTTGTGTGCCAAATATATGTGGATGACATTATCTTCGGCTGCACCAATCAGAAGTACAGTGAAGAGTTTGGATATATGATGCAAGAGCAATATCAGATGTCCATGATGGGAGAGCTGAAGTTCTTCCTCGGTCTTCAAATACGACAGCAACGCAACGGCATCTTCATATCTCAAGAGAAGTATCTCAAAGATTGCCTTAAGAAGTTCGGTATGCAAGACTGCAAAGGCTTGACGACGCCAATGCCAGCCAAACATCATCTGGGTCCCGACGACAATGGTAAAGAGTTCGATCAAAAGGTATACCGCTCCATGATTGGTTCTTTACTTTATCTATGTGCATCTAGGCCAGATATTATGCTTAGTGTTTGCATGTGTGCTCGATTCCAAGCGGCACCAAAGGAGTCGCATCACTTAGCTGTGAAGCGAATTCTTCGATATTTGGCTCACACCCCAACTCTAGGATTATGGTATCCAAAGGGCTCAGAGTTTGATCTGGTTGGATTCTCGTATGCTAATTATGCTGGTGACAAGGTGGATCGCAAGTCTACATCAGGCACATGTCATTTTCTGGGATGATCACTTGTATGTTGGTCTTCAAAGAAGCAGAACTATGTATCTCTCTCTGTTGGGTTTCGTAGTAATTTCAAAAAAATTCCTACGCACACGCAAGATCATGGTGATGCATAGCAACGAGAGGGGGAGTATGATCTACATACCTAGTAGATCGACAACGGAAGCGTTTCGTTGATGTAGTCGTACGTCTTCACGATCCGACCGATCAAGCACCGAAACTACGACACCTCCGAGTTCTAGCACACGTTCAGCTCGATGACGATCCCCGGACTGCGATCCAGCAAAGTGTCGGGGAAGAGTTCCGTCAGCACGACGGCGTGGTGACGATCTTGACGTGCTACTGCTGCAGGGCTTCGCCTAAGCACCGCTACAATATTATCGAGGACTATGGTGGCTGGGGGCGCCGCACACGGCTAAGGAATAGATCACGTGGATCAACTTGTTTGTTCTAGGGTGCCTCTGCCTCAGTATATAAAGGACCAAAAGGGGGAGGCTGGCCGGCCACATAGGGCGTGCCAGGAGAGTCCTACTCCCTCTGGGAGTAGGATTCCCCCCCCCAATCCTAGTTGGAATAGGACTTGTGGAGGGGGGAAAAGAGAGAGAGGGGCCGGCCCCCTCTCCTTGTCCAATTCGGACCAAGGGAGGGGAGGGGCGCGCGGCCCATGTAGGGCTGCCTCTTCTCTTTTCCACTAAGGCCCATCATGGCCCATTTAGCTCCCGGGGGGTTCCGGTAACCTCCCGGTACTCCGGTAAAATCCCGATTTCACCCGGAACACTTCCGATATCCAAACATAGGCTTCCAATATATCAATCTTTATGTCTCGACCATTTCGAGACTCCTCGTCATGTCCGTGATCACATCCGGGACTCCAAACAACCTTCGGTACATCAAAATGCATAAACTCATAATATAACTGTCATCGTAACCTTAAGCGTGCGGACCCTACGGGTTCGAGAACAATGTAGACATGACCGAGACATGTCTCCAGTCAATAACCAATAGAGGGACCTGGATGCCCATATTGGCTCCTACATATTCTACGAAGATCTTTATCGATCAGACCGCATAACAACATACATCGTTCCCTTTGTCATCGGTATGTTACTTGCCCGAGATTCGATCGTCGGTATTCCAATACCTAGTTCAATCTCGTTGCCGGCAAGTCTCTTTACTCGTTCTGTAATACATCATCCCGCAACTAACTCATTTAGTTGCAATGCTTGCAAGGCTTAAGTGATGTGCATTACCGAGAGGGCCCAGAGATACCTCTCCGACAATCGGAGTGACAAAACCTAATCTCGAAATACGCCAACCCAACATGTACCTTTGGAGACACCTGTAGTACTCCTTTATAATCACCCAGTTACGTTGTGACGTTTGGTAGTACCCAAAGTGTTCCTCCGGTAAACGGGAGTTGCATAATCTCATAGTTATAGGAACATGTATAAGTCATGAAGAAAGCAATAGCAACATACTAAACGATCGGATGCTAAGATAATGGAATGGGTCATGTCAATCAGATCATTCTCTCAATGATGTGATCCCGTTAATCAAATAACAACTCATTGTTCATGGTTAGGAAACATAACCATCTTTGATTAATGAGCTAGTCAAGTAGAGGCATACTAGTGTCACTTTGTTTGTCTATGTATTCACACATGTATTATGTTTCCGGTTAATACAATTCTAGCATGAATAATAAACATTTATCATGATTATAAGGAAATAAATAATAACTTTATTATTACCTCTAGGGCATATTTCCTTCACTCTCCACTACTGAATCTGAATACATTGCTGCTGGATCTTGCTGCGCTCAGCTTCTGTGGATGAAGCAAACACTCAAGGACTATGGCATTCATCTGAAGCAAGTGCCACTCTACTGCGATAACAAAAGCGCCATCAAGATTGCCAACAACCCAGTTCAGCACTCGAAGACAAAGCACATTGAAATTCGTCATCACTTTCTCAGAGATCATGTTGTGAAGGAAGACATTGATATCATACACGCCAACACTGAAGAGCAATTGGCAGATATCTTCACCAAGCCCTTGGATGAGAAGAGATTTTGCAAGTTACGGTGTGAGCTAAATATCTTGGAATCCTCAAATGTCCTGTGATCAGGCACACATCCTAACACTTATGCATATTGATGACTTAGATGTGCAACACAGGAAGTAAAGTATATCTTCAATCAATGAAGACATACATTCTAAGTGTGAATACATTAATGTGGAATTTGACCTCGGAGCGCCACGATAATTGTGTGCCGTGTCTGGGTCTAATACTTCCTATACGGTGGGTAACGCCACCACCAAAGGTTCTGTTTGAAGTGTTTCACTCATGGCGTTACATTTGCTATGTCTTCACATTTGGTTTGACTTCAATCTCAACATGTCTTCATGATTATCTTCACTATGTTGATTATATATATACTAGTGTTCTGTCCTCTACAACATTCACTTATAGCTATGTCTTCGTGTTGAATCTTTTGAACTAAGTGAATGTGATCGGACCCTAACCTCTCTATGCTTTCTATCTCAAACTCTATCTCTCCAAATCATATGCATTCTATTGAAACTGTCGAATGTCTTCTCTCCGTCCTTGTCAGCAGAAGATATAGAGACAATGATTAAGTCCGTTTTCAATGCTCATTCCTTCATCTGAAACCCGGAGAAGTGGGAACGACCACCCGACAATCCAGGCGTGCGTGGGACGTGGAACAACCTCCGACATGCTTCATGATGGCCACGTGTTCCTCAGATGTGAATCGCCAGGGGCACCTGTGAAATAACACTGAGTCGCCCCTGTCCCTATAAATACATGCCTCACCGCAGTCATTATCTCTTCTTCCACTCTGGCACGAACCCTAGCGCCACCTCTAGCCCTCGACGACGCCGGTGACGAAGCGCTTCGCTGCCGCAACCTCTCCGACGCCGTCTTCACGCTGACCGCGGACATCGTCTTCTCCGCCGTTGCCGTAGGTGTCCTCCGTCGCCAAGTTAGGGCACGGACGATCGAACTGCTCGGCCTCCACTTCCACTCCGTCTAGCAGTTCCTTGTGTGGTAAATAAAACTTCCTTTTTACGACCCCTTTGATCCTACAGATTCGTCACTTTATACCACAAGTAGTTTATGTTCACACATGTTGGATCCACTTCATACTGCATCTCATATTATGCATAGTACGTTCACTTATGCTTCACAAAGCAGTTAGATTCCTCACTTGTCCTAATCTCTAGATTCGTACAAATCTGGAACCAACTCCTTATCTATGAGTGAATGTCTTTGCACGATGAGGTCAATGTCTTCTAAACTGATTTATCTTCAAAATCTTCTGAGAATGCATATGACCTCTTCCCCTTCCCTCGCACCTTAATGCTGTCACAGGTACATGTCCGTGGGAGAATCCCTTGGTTCTCATAGTCTGCATTCATTTGCAGAATTCTTACAGCATCATATAAATTCTCCCGAAGCCAGTTCCTGTTTGTCCAGCAAGCGAAAGCCTCTGAAGCCTTTTGTAGGATCGAAAGTATGTCTAGAGGGGGGGTGATTAGACTACTTGACCAAATAAAAACTTAACCTTTTCCCAATTTTAGTTCTTGGTAGATTTTAGCTATTGTAGGACAAGTCAAGCAATCATCACACAATTCAAGCAAGCATGCAAAGAGTATATTGGCAGCGGAAAGTAAAGCATGCAACTTGCAAGAATGTAAAGGGAAGGGTTTGGAGAATTCAAACGCAATTGGAGACACAGATGTTTTTCCCGTGGTTCGGATAGGTGGTGCTATCCTACATCCATGTTGATGGAGACTTCAACCCACAAAGGGTAACGGTTGCGCGAGTCCACGGAGTGCTCCACCCACAAAGGGTAACGGTTGCGCGAGTCCACGGAGGGCTCCACCCATGAAGGGTCCACGAAGAAGCAACCACCCACAAAGGGTCCACGAAGAAGCAACCTTGTCTATCCCACCATGGCCATCGCCCACACAGGACTTGCCTCACTAGCAGTAGATCTTCACGAAGTAGGTGATCTCCTTGCCCTTACAAACTCCTTGGTTCAACTCCACAATCTTGTTGGAGGCTCCCAAGTGACACCTAGCCAATCTAGTAGACACCACTCTCCAAGAAGTAACAAATGGTGTGTAGGTAATGAACTCCTTGCTCTTGTGCTTCAAATGATAGTCTCCCCAACACTCAACTCTCTCTCATAGGATTTGGATTTTGTGGAAAGAAGATTTGAGTGGAAAGCAACTTGGGAAGGCTAGAGATCAAGATTCATATGGTAGGAATGGAATATCTTGGTCTCAACACATGAGTAGGTGGTTCTCTCTCAGAACATATGAGTTGGAA
The DNA here is from genome assembly GCF_003073215.2 of Triticum urartu. Classification (NCBI taxonomy): domain Eukaryota; kingdom Viridiplantae; phylum Streptophyta; class Magnoliopsida; order Poales; family Poaceae; genus Triticum; species Triticum urartu. The sequence goes on along the minus strand of NC_053027.1, from coordinate 337,517,861 downwards.
TTGTGTATGTGTTCTGATGGCTCTCTCCACGAATGAAGAGGTGGAGGGGTATATATAGCCTCCACACAAAATCCAACCGTTACACACAGTTTTCCAATCTCGGTGGGACCGAATCAACAAACTCGGTCGGACCGAAAAGGTAAACCTAGTGACCGTTAGAGATTTTTGGTGGGACTGACATGCAACTCGGTAGGACCGATATGGTTAGGGTTTGGGCATAACGTAATCTCGGTGAGACCGATTACACAAACTCGGTGAGACCGAATTTGGTAATTAGCTAACCAGAGAGTTGGTCAGGAAAACTCGGTGGGACCGATTTTCTCTTTCGGTGAGACCGAAAAGTTACAAAAAGGAAACACTGAATTTACATTGCAATCTCGGTGGGACCGATCCGCTCTTTCGGTGAGACCGAAAAGTTACGAATGGGAAATAGAGAGTTTGCAATCCCATCTCGGTGAGACCGAGATCCCTATCGGTAGAACCGAATTGCTAGGGTTTGGCAGTGGCTTATGACAAGTGAAACTCGGTGGCGCCGGATAGAAAGAATCGGTAGGACCGAGTTTGGCTTAGGGTTTAGGTCATATGTGGATATGGGAAAGTAGTTGAGGGTTTTGGAGCATATCACTAAGCACATGAAGCAAGAGGCTCATTAAGCAACACCTCATCCCTCCTTGATAGTATTGGCTTTTCCTAAAGACTCAATGTGATCTTGGATCACTAAAATATAAAATGAAGAGTCTTGAGCTTTTGAGCTTGAGCCAATCCTTTGTCCTTAGCATTTTGAGGGTTCCACTTTCACCATCCATGCCATGCCAATCATTGAGCTTTCCTGAAATAATCATCTTGGAATAGCATTAGCTCAATGAGCTATATGTTGTTATGAATTACCAAAACCACCTAGGGATAGTTGCACTTTCAATCTCCCCCTTTTTGGTAATTGATGACAACATATAGATCAAAGCTTCGACAAATGATAATAAGCATGAAATATATCGTCGCTTTGAGAAGTATGTGACAAGTAAGAGCTCCCCCTAAATTTGTGCTTATTTTAAATTTGCTTTGGACTGCAAATGCACAAGGAGTTAGAGTCATGGGTTAATCTTCCATGTCACATACATCTTGGTGGAGCGCTTAAAATGATAAGAATGAAATACATGCACTCATCACCAAGAATAGTGAATGATCACATAAGATAGATAAGATAATAGCATTAAGCAAACATTAAGTGTAGCTTATGATCAAACACATGATCATCAATGTGTCACAGATAATGACATAGTATCTCAAGCACTCAAAAGCAAACAAAGTTCGAAAAACCACCAAATAAAGCAAGAGAGAAAAAAGCAACACTCTCTCTCTCGAAGCCTATGATCTATACATTTTCTCCCCCTTTGGCAACAAGTTACCAAAAAGTTCCTAGAAAATGCATAGTGCTAGATCGACGCTCAGGCTTGATCTTCTGGTGGTGGTGGAGTCCAGAGCACTCCAAGGACGAAGGCTTCCATAGACGCTGAAGTAGACGCTGGAGTTGGAGCTGAAGTAGATGCTGGAGCTGGTGGAACTGAGGCTGTAGCTGGTGCAGACGTGGTGGCTCTGGGGTCATTAACTGGCACTGCAGACGACCTCGGACCTCGTGGCACTCTGGCAAAGGCATCAGTTGTAGTCCTGCCTCTCCTCTCCTGCTGTAGCGACCAGACCTCAAACAGTCTGATCTCTGTGCTCCGGTGTCATCCCTGGATCAGTAATGCTGACACCACACAGTACTCGGAGGATTTATAGCAGAGTAGCAATCACACACTTATTACATCGAGTGTCTCAAAAGAGAACTTATTACAATAAATATGGCTTAAGGCCATCTAGTGACAATAACAGCGGAAGGCTTGGAAGATAAGTGAGTCCATCAACTCCAACGGCATCACTTAGTATAGAACCACGACCTAAAACTCCTTAATCGTCGTCTGAGAAGTCTGCAACATTAACGTTGCAGCCTAAAAATGGGTCAGCACATGGAATATGCTGGCAAGGTAACACATAGAGAGTAATGGAATGCAACAGCTATACTATATGCATATTTGGCTGGTGGAAAGCTCTATGGTTACAGTTTTTGCGTAAAGCCAATTTTTCCCTACTTCAAAGGAATAAAATTAATTACTATCATGGTGGTTGTGGAACATTGAGAATGGTTGACAGCATTCTCAATCCCAATTAAGTAACATCATTAAAATCCCACAAAATTAATTTAGAGTAACATGTTGAGATTCACATGATAATCCAGGTACTAGATACTCAAGATGTCCATAACCGGGGACACGGCTAATCATGATTAGTTTGTTACACTCTGCAGAGGTTTGCGCACTTTTCCCCACAAGACTCGATCGCCTCCGTTTGGTTTCTCGCACTACATGGTGTTTGAGAAGACGGATGACCGAGACATAGTCTTTCAGAAGCGCCAGCACCTTACGATCGGGTAGACCGTACCACCTACAACCCCTACATCTGCTAGTCTACCACTGTAAGAGTTCGCACAACTTAGTCAACTATGCCAGAGCCCATAATGGCTTGTGGCTGCACACGGAAGTTTCTAGTATGAATAATCTCATGATCCCTTTGGGCCTGGGTGGCGGTCCAATAAAAATAGGCAAGTCCTGGTAACCCCAGGTGCCTTAATTCACCCAGATGTGTGTTAGGTTGCCACCTTAGATAAACCCTTAATTATAAATCTCACATCTGTCATGGATATCACTCACCCAATCCACGTCTACTAGCATAGCATGGCATAATAAGCAAACATAGAGGTAACTCCCAAAGGTTTGATAATAAACAGGTAATAGGCACTACCTCATCTACTTTCCATCCCACAATTTAATTAGATCCTAATCATGCAATGTGTGAGGATTGATCTAATGCAATAAAACTGGGTTGTAGAAAAGGTATGATCAAAGTGTTACTTGCCTTGCTGATGATCCGCGAAACCTAGAGATTCAAAGTAACAGGCGGCGCACTCCGGGTATTCTATCGCAGACAAACAACAAGCATACAATAAGTACTCATCTAATGCACAGGCAAAACTCAAATAAAAGATCTAACCAGAAAGTTCAACTTAAGAACCCTGGTTGGCAAAAGAATCAAATCGAACGAAGCAAAAGAAATCAAACGGCGAAAGAGAACAACTTCGTTCTAGTAATCTGGATCTAGGGCAAATTTTACAGTAGCAAACACTTGTTTAAGTTGATTATTCGGAAAGAGGGTTTCAAGACGAAACTCCAGGCGCTTGAATCGCCTGATTCCGATAAACGAGCGAAAAGTTATACTAAAACGAAAATGGGATCAGAAATCACGATCAGAAAATAACCACGGAAAATCCGACGAAAAGAAAAACGACGAACAGATTTTTTTTTTAAAAAAACAGCACGGAAAACGAGGCGGCGACGAACCTCGAAAGGCGCGTGCTCCGGCGACGGCGGTGGCGGCGGATTAGGGTTAGGGTTAGGCGGCGGGCTGGCTCTCTCTCTCTCGGGCCGGCTCGGGCGCTATATAAAGGCCCCGGGCGGAGGTTTCCTGGCTGGGTACGGCCCGTAGTCGGTTTCCGTTTTTTTATAAATCCGCTCAGAAGAAAAATAAAAAGAAATACTAAACGGACTCCAAAAATCACGAAATAAATTTTGCCGGGTTCCTAAAATCAAGCCCGATAAAGTGAACATTTATCTGGGCCCAAACTACAACTTTGAAAAACGCGCATTTTTCCTAAATTCAAATAAAAATACCGAAAAACTCCGAAATAAATCTTATTTGATTTTTTATTAAATCTTCAATATTTCTATATTTTGGGAAAGTCATTTTATTCCCTCTCTCATATTTTTGCAATAGAAATAATTGATGATAAAATAAATAAAATCAAATGATCCTGTTTACATAATTTGAGAAAACTCAAATATGTAAATAACGAAATCCCCAACTCTCTCCGTGGGTCCTTGAGTTGCTTAGCATTTTCTAGGATCAAAACCAAAAGCAAAATAAAATATGATATGCATGATGACCTAATTTATAACATTCCAAATTGAAAATTTGGGATGTTACAAACCTACCCCCCTTAAGAAGAATCTCGCCCTCGAGATTCGGGTTGGCTAGAAAATAGGTGAGGGTGGTCTTTGAGCAATTCTTCCTCTCGCTCCCAGGTGGCTTCATCCTCCGTGTGGTGGCTCCACTAAACTTTGCAAAACTTGATAACCTTGCTACGAGTAACTCGGCTGGCAAACTCAAGAATCTTGACTGGTTTTTCCTCATAGGTCAAATTGTTATCCAACTGAATTGCTTCTAATGGCACTGTGTCTCTCAAGGGTATGTCAGTCATCTCCGCGTGACACTTGTTCAACTGAGAAACGTGAAACACATCATGCACTCCTGTTAATCCTTCTGGCAATTCCAACTTGTAGGCCACTTCTCCCATACGCTCCAAAACTCGATATGGTCCTACAAATCGTGGCGCTAACTTCCCCTTAACTGCAAAACGCTTAATCCCTCGAAGTGGGGATACTCGAAGATAAACTCTGTCTCCAACTTCGTAAACTGTCTCCTTGCGTTTAGAATCTGCGTAGCTCTTCTGCCTGGACTGGGCTACCTTGAGCCTATCGCGAATCAACTTCACCTTCTGTTCAGACTCCTTAATCAGATCTGGTCCAAACAACTGGCGGTCTCCAACTTCGTCCCATGACAACGGTGTCCTGCACCTTCTTCCGTACAGAGCTTCGAAAGGTGCCATCTTCAAACTGGTCTGATAGCTATTATTGTAAGAAAACTCTACATATGGCAAATTATCGTCCCAACTAGATCCATAATCTAGCGCACAAGCTCTCAGCATATCCTCCAAAATCTGATTGACTCTCTCGGTCTGTCCATCTGTCTGCGGGTGAAAAGCTGTACTAAATTCTAGCCTGGTACCTAAAGTCTCATGCAACTGCTTCCAGAACTTTGAGGTAAACTGGGTTCCTCTATCTGATACGACACTCCTCGGAACTCCATGCAAACATACGATCCTGGTCATGTATATCTTTGCCAACTTAGCACTGGTGTAAGTGGTCTTTACTGGGATGAAATGAGCTACTTTCGTCAATCGATCGACTACAACCCAAATCGAGTCATAGCCTGAACGAGTCCTTGGCAATCCCGTGATAAAATCCATGCCTAGCTTATCCCACTTCCATTCGGGTATCGGCAATGGTTGCAACAATCCTGCTGGCTTCTGATGCTCTGCCTTTACTCTCTGACATACATCACAAACTGCTACATACTCCGCAATATCCTTTTTCATTCTGGTCCACCAGAAAATATCCTTCAAATCCAAATACATCTTGGTATTTCTTGGGTGAATCGAATACGGTGAATCATGGGCCTCTTACAGAATCAACTTTCTAATCTCCGGGTTATTGGGCACATAAACACGGTCTTCAAACCATAGGGTGTTGTGCTCATCCTCATGAAATCCTTTAGCTTTTCCTTTGCTCAGTTTCTCCTTTATAGCGGCAATCTCTTTGTCAGTTTTCTGAGCTTCTCTGATTCTATCCATCAAAGTTGACTAAATTTCCAATGCTGCTACATAGCCTCTCGGAACTATTTCCAAACATAGTTCACGAAGATTTTCTGCTAACTCCTTGGGTATTTCTCCCGTCATTAACGTATTGACACGGCTCTTGCGGCTTAATGCATCAGCTACTACATTAGCTTTTCCGGGATGGTAATGTAATTTCATATCATAATCCTTGATAAGCTCCAACCATCTCCTTTGTCTGAGGTTCAACTCCTTCTGCGTGAAAATGTACTTCAAACTCTTATGATCCGTGTACACCTCACAATGATTCCCAATGAGGAAATGTCTCCATGTCTTCAATGCATGCACTACGGATGCTAACTCCAAATCATGCGTAGCATAATTCAATTCGTGGGGCTTCAGTTGTCGTGAAGCATACGAAACAACTCTCCCTTCCTGCATAAGCACTGCTCCAAGTCCTCGACGTGAAGCGTCGCAATACACCTCATAATCCTTGGTTTGATCTGGCAAAATCAACACTGGTGAGGTAACCAAATGTTTCTTCAACTCCTGGAAACTAGCCTCACACTCCTCAGTCCATTTGAACTTGTATCCTTCTTCAGCAACTCCGTCATAGGCTTTGCGATCTTTGAGAAATTCTCAATAAATCTCCGGTAGTATCCTGCGAGTCCAAGAAAACTCCGGATCTCTCCAACGGTAGTTGGGGCTTCCCACTTGGTCACAGTTTCAACTTTAGCGGGATCTACTGCTGTACCTTCTCTGGATATAACGTGTCCGAGGAATCCTACTTCCTTCAACCAAAACTCACATTTGCTGAATTTGGCATATAACTGATGTTCTCTGAGCTTTCCAAGTACCAAACGCAAATGCTCCTTATGCTCCTCTTCATTCTTCGAATAAACCAGGATATCATCAATGAACACTACGACGAACTTATCCAAAAACTCCATAAACACTTTGTTCATCATGTTCATGAAATAGGCAGGCGCGTTAGTCAGTCCAAATGACATAATGGTATACTCATATAGTCCATATCTTGTGGTGAATGCTGTCTTAGGTATATCCTATTCTCGAATCTTCAACTGGTGGTATCCTGATCGCAAATCGATCTTGGAAAACACTTTAGCTCCTTGCAAATGATCAAACAGATCATTGATCATTGGTAGTGGGTACTTGTTCTTGATCGTTACCTCGTTCAATCTTCGGTAGTCAACAACCATCCTTAACGATCCATCCTTCTTCTCCATTAGAAGTACTGGTGATCCCCAAGGCGAAGAACTTGGGCGAATATATCCCTTATCCAGTAACTCCTTAATCTGCTTCTTAATTTCCACCAAATCCTTTGCTGGCATCCTATATGGTCTCTTTGATATTGGCCCAGTGCCTGGCAAAAGCTCAATCAAAAACTCAATGTCTCTACCCGGTGGCATGCCTGGCAACTCTTCGGGAAATACATCCGGAAAATCCTTTACCACTGGTACTTCCTCCTGCACAACTCCTGTTAGGCAGTTTACTTGGGTCCTCTTTGGCACATGCCGGGATACATACTTGATCCTTCTCCCTTCTGGTGTGGTAAGCAAAATTGACTTACTAGCACACTCAATATTCCCTTTATACTTTGATAACCAATCCATGCCTAATATCACATCCAATCCTTGATTCCAATATTATTAGGTCTGAGGGAAAAACATAGTTACCAATCCTTAATGGTAACCGATCACACCATAGACTTGCCACATACTCTGCTCCTGGCGAGGTTACTAACATGGGTGACCTAAGGGCTTGGGTTGGTAGGTTATACTTATCCACAAATCCCCTTGATATGTATGAATGCGATGCACCAGTATCAAAAAGAATGAGTGCAGTAAATGACTTAACCAAAAACTTACCTATTACTGCCTCGGGCTGAGCTTCAACCTCCTCCACGCTAACGTGGTCCACCTGTCCCCTGTTGAAAGGGTTCGGCTTCTTCCCAGAACTTCCATTGCCGTTTTGGCCTTCAGGACATTCATTTGCAAAATGTCCTGGCTTCGAACACTTATAGCAAGTGACATGGCTCAAGTCCTTCTTGGCTGGGGTCGATGGGGTGCTGCGGTTCTGGCCATTGCTTCATCCATTCCCATTATCATTCTTGGTGCCATTGTGATTGTGCGAGCTACCTACTCCATGGGTATGCTGAAAATGTCCTCCTGGTCTAGGGGTAAAACGTGGCTTCTGCTGAGCTCCTGAATTATACTTTCCTTGTCCATACTTCCTCTTGCGGTTCTCAATTTGCTGCTGCTTCCCTTCAATCATAAGAGCACGATCTACCAACTCCTGGTAGTTGTTGAAGGTGGCTACCATCAACTGCATACTCAACTCATCATTCAGTCCTTCCAGGAATTTCTCCTGCTTAGCTGCATCCGTAGCAACGTCATCTGGGGCATAACGTGCTAGCTTACTAAACTCCTCCACATACTGGCCAACTGTCCGTCCTCCTTGGCGCAAGTTACTAAACTCACGCTTCTTCATGGCCATTGCTCCTGCTGAAACATGGGCAGTACGAAAAGCTTGCTGAAACTGGTCCCATGTGACAGTGTCGACCGGGAAAGTGCTTTGAAATTATCCCACCAAGATGCTGCGGGTCCTTCTAACTGATGTGCGGCAAACTTAACCTTCTCCACATCTGTGCATCCTGCTGTGGTCAACTCCCTAGCTATCTTGCGGAGCCAATCATCTGCTACTATCAGCTCGGTGCTACTGGAAAACACCGGCGGATTTAGCCTAAGAAAACGGGCTAGGTGGTCAACAGGTGGTGGTGGTGGTGGTGGGTTGTTGTTGTTGTTCCCTTGATTCTGATTCTGAACTAGCAACTGCATCAAGGTGTTCTGCTGCTGGATCAACTGGGTGAGCTCCGGCGGAAAAGCAAATCCGGGGTCACGTCTCAGAGGCATCTGAGGGTTTAGAAGAGATGAGATATAAGAATAGAGGGGGTCTAAAGGGAAAACACTACCCATATGCACATGAGGCAAAATCACACAATTCACTTCAATCAAACAAACAGGGCATACAATCGATCTAACTATCGCAAAAGTGCTCGGACTACTATATTTACATGGTGGACTACTACTACTGATGAGGTGGTCTACTAGAAATATTTTACGATTGTAGACTCCATGGTATCTGCTCCTGCTTCATCCACATAGTCATCATCGCTACTATCCGCTTCTGAGTCGGTGCCATCGATGATGATGTAGTCTTCCGGGTTAATCTCCTTGGGTTCCTCGTCTTCATCTAGTGGTGTCAGGCCTCCCATAAATATTCCAATCTTCTTGATCAGATCGTCATTCTTCTCCATCAATACTTGAATTTCTTCTTCATAATCTTCGCGTGTAGCCTTGAGTTCTTCCTCTAGTTCCTTGATTCTAGTCTTAGCCTTCTTCAGATCTATCATGTCGGCGCACAGCTGATTCTCCTATCGTCGAATGTGCTGGTTTAACTCCTGAATAAAAGCTGCAATTGATCTATCTTTCCTGGTGCTGATCATCTCCCAGTGTTCATCTCGGTGCCCGCAAATCTGGTAGATAGTATCCTTAAGATCCTTGCGGTAGACTTCTCCAATGTGTCCCATGGCGATGTGAGCTGCCATACTCTTTCCTAGACTCCAAGTTGGTGCATCAAAAGAAAACTCTATGGGCTCAGTGACTGGCATGAACGTCCTTCCTAGAACTTGAACTTGAATCATCCAGCGCTCTTCTTCAGGTAAAGTGGCGTTGTAGATTCCCGTGAAGCTTGGTACTCCTATGTTCAGGTATCTAGTGACTTCCTTCAAGTGGCGTCCAAAGGGTGTACCTTCATCTGGTTGTGTAAACTTATTCCTTGCATCCGCCATCCTAAAGAGTAGAAAAGATGAGAAGCCAGAAGAGAAGAGAGGGAGTAGTGATCTAGGTCTTTAGCTTAGTGGTCGTGTCCTACAGTCAGCGTGTGCTCTGATACCATCTCTGTAGCGACCAGACCTCAAACAGTCTGATCTCTGTGCTCTGGTGTCATCCCTGGATCAGTAATGCTGACACCACACAGTACTCGGAGGATTTTTAGCAGAGTAGCAATCACACACTTATTACATCGAGTGTCTCAAAAGAGAACTTATTACAATAAATATGGCTTAAGGCCATCTAGTGACGATAACAGCGGAAGGCTTGGAAGATAAGTGAGTCCATCAACTCCAACGGCATCACTGAGTATAGAACCACGACCTAAAACTCCTTAATCATCGTCTAAAAAGTCTGCAACATTAACGTTGCAGCCCGAAAACGGGTCAGCACATGGAATATGCTGGCAAGGTAACACATAGAGAGTAATGGAATGCAACAGCTATACTATATGCATATTTGGCTGGTGGAAAGCTCTATGGTTACAGTTTTTGCGTAAAGCCAATTTTCCCTACTTCAAAGGAATAAAATTAATTACTATCATGGTGGTTGTGGAACATTGAGAATGGTTGACAGCATTCTCAATCCCAATTAAGTAACATCATTAAAATCCCACAAAATTAATTTAGAGTAACATGTTGAGATTCACATGATAATCCAGGTACTAGATACTCAAGATGTCCATAACCGGGGACATGGCTAATCATGATTAGTTTGTTACACTCTGCAGAGGTTTGCACACTTTTCCCCACAAGACTCGATCGCCTCCGTTTGGTTTCTCGCACTACATGGTGTTTGAGAAGACAGATGACCGAGACATAGTCTTTCAGAAGCGCTAGCACCTTACGATCGGGTAGACCGTACCACCTACAACCCCTACATCTGCTAGTCTACCACTATAAGAGTTCGCACAACTTAGTCAACTATGCCAGAGCCCATAATGGATTGTGGCTGCACACGGAAGTTTCTAGTATGAATAATCTCATGATCCCTTGGGCCTGGGTGGCGGTCCAATAAAAACAGGCAAATCCTGGTAACCCCAGGTGCCTCAATCCACCCAGATGTGTGTTAGGTTGCCACCTTAGATAAACCCTTAATTATAAATCTCACATCTGTCATGGATATCACTCACCCAATCCACGTCTACTAGCATAGCATGGCATAATAAGCAAACGTAGAGGTAACTCCCAAAGGTTTGATAATAAACAGGTAATAGGCACTACCTCATCTACTTCCCATCCCACAATTTAATTAGATCCTAATCATGCAATGTGTGAGGATTGATCTAACGCAATAAAACTGGGTTGTAGAAATGGTATGATCAAAGTGTTACTTGCCTTGCTGATGATCCGCGAAATCTAGAGATTCAAAGTAACAGGCGGCGCACTCCGGGTATTCTATCGCAGACAAACAACAAGCATACAATAAGTACTCATCTAATGCACAGGCAAAACTCAAATAAAAGATCTAACCAGAAAGTTCAACTTAAGAACCCTGGTTGGCAAAAGAATCAAATCGAACGAAGCAAAAGAAATCAAACGGCGAAAGAGAACAACTTCGTTCTAGTAATCTGGATCTAGGGAAAATTTTACAGTAGCAAAAACTTGTTTAAGTTGATTATTCAGAAAGAGGGTTTCGAGACGAAACTCCAGGCGCTTGAATCGCTTGATTCCGATAAACGAGCGAAAAGTTATACTAAAACGAAAATCGGATCAGAAATCACGATTAGAAAATAACCGCGGAAAATCCGACGAAAAAGAAAAACGACGAACAGAATTTAAAAAAAAACAGCATGGAAAACGAGGCGGCGGCGAACTTCGTAAGGCGCGTGCTCCGGCGACGGCGGCGGCGGCGGCTTAGGGTTAGGGTTAGGCGGCGGGCTGGCTCTCTCTCTCTCTCGGGCCGGCTCGGGCGCTATATAAAGGCCCCAGGCGGAGGTTTCCTGGCCGGGTACGGCCCGTAGTCGGTTTTCGTTTTTTTATAAATCCGCTCGGAAGAAAATTAAAAAGAAATACTAAATGGACTCCAAAAATCACGAATTAAATTTTGCCGGGTTCCTAAAATCAAGCCCGATAAAGTGAATATTTATCTGGGCCCAAACTACAACTTTGAAAAACGCGCATTTTTCCTAAATTCAAATAAAAATACCGAAAAACTCCGAAATAAATCTTATTTGATTTTTTTATTAAATCTTCAATATTTCTATATTTTGGGAAATTCATTTTATTCCCTCTCTCATATTTTTGCAATAGAAATAATTGATGATAAAATAAATAAAATCAAATGATCCTGTTTACATAATTTGAGAAAACTCAAATATGTAAATAACGAAATCCCCAACTCTCTCCGTGGGTCCTTGAGTTGCTTAGGATTTTCTAGGATCAAAACCAAAAGCAAAATAAAATATGATATGCATGATGACCTAATGTATAACATTCCAAATTGAAAATTTGGGATGTTACACCTGCATGTCATCTTGGAGCTGCTCCACTGCAGTCTGAATCTCTGTCACCTTGACATCCAAGTCATAGAACTTTTGTTCCATGATTCTCTCTAGGTTTGCCTGGTTCTGAGTTAGGGTGGCTAGTCCTTTCTCAATCCGCAGGGTGGATGCAATCAGGTAACCAAGCTGCTCTTGTTTGGTTTCAAGAAATACTCAGATGCCTCCTCTTGAGTTGGCATCTTGGCAGCTTTCTCCTTCCTTGCCTTCTCCTTCTTGGCTTGTGCTTGGGCAGATGATGGTTCATTTTCAGTCATCACAACTTGATTATCTTCAAAATCTGGATGGATGGGCAGGTGTTCCTTGTCCAATAAGTATATGCCCGTGCCCATCTTGGAGTTGATGAGCTCCTGAATCTTTGGGCATATCCACAGCTCCTCTTCTGGTCTGCTGCTGTCCTCTTAATGGTCTCTACCATGAGGCTCATCACCTTGAACTTCTGTGGCACATCAAAGATATGAAGCAAATTGATTGCATGGCCTCTGATCATCTTGTGATCTCCAGATTTGGGCAATAAGGTGTGCCTCAATATCCAATTGATGGTTGGCAGCCCTGACAGAAGATAATGCACTGAGCCAAATTTGAAAGTATCAAGTGCCTCGTTTGGAATTTCCTTGTACATATTGGACATTGAGTTATGATCCATCTTTTTCTTGGCATAGATGCCCAAATCATCTGCTTGCTCCTCTGGGGCATTAATCAGCTGAGCCCATTCAGCAACTGTAGATTGGTACCTCGTACCTTCAGACATCCAAGTTATCCTACCATCTGGATAAAAGTGGGCTATGGAGTAGAACTGCATGATGAGTTCCTCGTTCCACTTTGTGAGCTTCTGCCCAACAAAGTCTGCTACTCCACAAGCATTGAAGCTGTCATACACTCTAGGGTAGTACTCTTCATTGTCCTTGATGTACTCCCAATCAACCCATCTCATGTCACAGACTATTGGCTTCTTATCAAGCAGCACTGTCTCATAGAAGTCCTGCTGTTCCTTGGTGTGAAATCTGTAATCCACAGCAGTTCTTCTCCTTGAAGCATACAGATCTGCTTCTCTCCACTTCCTCAGCCCTGAGTCTCTCCTGAGCTTCATATCCTCAGCCACAGGATGAGCATCGTTGTGGTCTGGGATCTTGGGCTTGAGTTTTCTGAGTACTTGCTCTTCATCATCTTCTTCTGCAGCTTCAGGCACTAGGACCTTGTTCTTCTCAGCAGCAGGTATGCTCCTTGTATTTCTCTTTGGTGCAGACTTGGGCTTGGAGGCAGCTTTGGGTGCTTCTTTGGGCTTAGATGTGGCAGCCCCTGTCCTGATAGCATCACCGATAAGCTTAGGTGCCTTAGGTGCTGGTGCAACAACCTCTTCTTCCTCTTCCTCTTCCATGATGGAAGCCTTTCCAAGCACTCTGGCTATGGTCTTCTTGACCCTTTCCTTCCTCTTCTTGCCTTCAGCAGCAACTGGCTCTTTGGGTGCAGGCTTTTTAGGAATCTGAGTTGAAGCTCTGGCCTTTGGCATAGGCTGCCTGCCTGCTGGCCTTTTGATTTTCATCCCTGGCTTTATGCCTTGAGCTGGCTCAACTCTCTTTGATGTGGCTTCCTCTTCTGCCACATAATCTTCATCCTCAGAATTTGAAGTTCTCTTCTTCCTCTGTCTGGTGGCAGCTTTTGGCAAATTGCTAGGGGTGCTCCTGCTGCCTTCATCAGAAGAACTGGAGGGACTAGTGCCCTCACTCATGTGCACTTGCTGTTCTGACATGTTCTGGCTGTCACTCTGATCTGACATGATGAACAAGCTGTCTGCTGACCCTGTGAATAGTTTATAGATGAGATAGAATGGATGAGCATCACAAAATGCAGAGATTTTTGCAAAAGAATGATCCAAAAACTTAGTTTTAGTTTCCCACTGAAATCATCTCGGATCTACCGATTTTTAAACTCGGTGATACCGAAGCAGTTTTGGCACCTAAACTAGTGAACTCGGTCAGACCGAGTCACAGTTCGGTGGCACCGAGACTGCTAGGGTTTCACAGAGTTCCAAAATTGGTCACACCGATAAGTAATTCTCGGTCAGACCGAGTCTCACTTGTGCAATGGCATAAGCCACATCGGTGGGACCGAGTTTTTCAACTCGATGGGTCCGAGATGGTTTCGGCGGAAACCTAACCCTAAAATTTTCGAATCAAACCTAATCTACGAGCGCATTGACTGGATAGGAGTGTTTCAATCGTGGCAAGAATCATGATGATCACAATGTGCTAAGAATCAGAGTGGAGAATAGCACAAAGATCGAGTCCATACCCTAGTTCGGCGGAGACTCGCTACGGCGGCAACGGCGGGGTAGAATTCCGTTGACGGCGATGGAGACCAGCGACTGGAGGCGGCTGGCGGCGAGGAGACGATCCGGAGACCATGTTGGTAGAGCAGGCTATCGCGCGGGCGAAGGGGTTCGGTGAAATTTTCAAATTTTTGCCCGTGACTATATATAGCCCAACCCTGTCAGTGTGACCGAGTGGAACAACTCGGTGGCACCGAGATTCATAATTGCAAGCAGTTACTGAAACTCGGTGTGACCGAAAGGTTCAAATCGGTTGCACCGAGATCAAAAACCTAGATCAACTTAATGATCTCGTTAGGACCGAAAGTGGGGTATCGGTCAGACCGAGAATCATAAAGAGGTTTTGGAAGTTTAAGTCTATGACGAATCGGGGACTCCGAGCGCTCCTCACACAGAGTGGTTCGAATCTGACTTGATCAAATTTTGTGATGTAGCATGAATAGAGTTTGAGACAATAAAAGCATAGATAGCTAGAGGAGGTTCTTAGGCATTCTTGTCCATCCACTTGGCAAAAGGAAATAAAACCGAACAATCAAAACAACAAGTGGATGTCCTCGAATGAGTAAAATATGCAACCAGCATGCTCACACAATAAGATGGCAAATGAAATATGTGACAAGGCATGCACAACCAATACTAGCATCTACCAAGCAATTTGCGATGACAAGGTCATCTATATATGAGTATATTTACTTAGGAGTCAAGTGAGAACACTTGATCGTAGGTCATACTCATCGTTTAAGCTCAAGTGGGGTTACCACTTTTACATAAAGCATTGTTGTGTTCACATCTTTAGAGTTGCTTTAGCTCAAGTCTTAGAGTAAAGCTCCCCCTAGATGTGATATCCCCCCTTAGAGGGATGAACTAACCTCGGGTTTTGTCGATGATGACTTCATGTAGATGTTGAAGATGTGGATGCTCAATGTTGATGTAGATCACTTGGAGCTATCCATTTGAGTGAATTGCACTTTCAATACCTACATGGGTTAGTCCCACAAGGAACAAACAAGGATTTCCATAGACATAGAGTGATGCACACGCAAGATGATGTCCATGAAAACTTTTAGGTTACCTTGTCCCTTGTCTTACCAACAAGAGGGTTTGTGACTCCTTGAACTAGTGCAAGATGTGGAAGTTGATTGCACTTGTTCTTGCCAAAATGATAAGAGTGAAGTATGTTGGCGGAGTCACCCTCAAGAACTCTCTAGTTCTTCTTCTTTTGGATCCACACCATCTTGATGGGAATCCTTGGAGTTGTAGTAGTACTTGATGAAGTGGAACTTGAAGTAGTCTTGGGAATCCACTTGAATAAGGTCTTAGGAGCTTCTTCAAATGCATCAATTTCCTCTTGAAGCTTGTCCTTGCCTTTTTTGCTTGTAGTCTTGTGGTGGAAGATCATCTTGAGCTTGTGTCCCCTTGAAAGAAGTATCATACTTCTCTTGTTTAGGAACAAACTTTGTCTTGGGGTATTGATCTTCTTCCCACTCAACTCCATTGGCATTGAACTTTCGTTCAAAACCAACACCTTGATTCTTCCGGTGCATTCCTTGCTTGCGCACAATTTCCTCGAATTGCTTACTCCCGGCAAGGCTTTTGTACACTCCTTTCTCTATAATTCCCTTCAATAAGCTATTTTCTTGCTCAAGTGTAACTTGGCTAAGACAATCATTAGTGGAATCAAGAGAACTACTAGAAGCAACAATATTGGATTTAGCATGATCATTGTTACTGCTAGAGGAAGAATCTTTCTTGTTCTTGTTACTAGACTTGACTTGAGGCATGTAAGTGGATAAGAGTAAACTCTTGGCAATGTAAGAAGAACTTTTCTTGCGGAGATCATCATTGATTGCTTTTAAGAACTCATGCTCTTGCTCAAGATTGAGCTTTTCAAAGCGTAATTTCTCATGATCTCTTAAAAGTTCTCGATGATCTTCGAAGATAGTTTCATGAGCTAACTTAAGAGTGTTTAGTTCTTTAGTTAGAGCCTCAATCTTCTCCTTATCAATGTCATTCGTTTTATCTTGATTAGCATGATTAATTGACGTTTCATCATAGTATTCATCACTAGAGTTGTCAACAAGCAAATCATCACCTAACAAGTCATCTTCATCACTATTGAAATCAACATACTCGGGGTGTGTTACCTTAGGACCTTTGTCCATGAAGCATCTTCCAATTCCTTCATTTGGTGAGTCAAATATGTCGTAGGAATTGGTTGACACAAGTGCTAGACCGGCAACACCTTCATCTTGAGTATCTTCGGAGTCAGAGTGATAACTTCTCTCGGAGTGGCTATCGGAGTCGGAGCCGAATACCCATTCACCAACATGAGCTTGATGTCTTCGTTTTGTGTAGCTCCTTGATGATTTTCCTTCCTTTCCGAATCCTTGCTTCTCCGTGAGTATCTTCGTTCATAACGATCATCTCTACTCCTTCTCTCTCTTGGTGGTGATTCTTTGCTTCTTCTTTTTGGAGAATCTTCTCTTCTCTTGTAGGGAGCCGTACACTCATTGGAATAGTGTCCGGGTCTTCCACAACTGTAGCAGTTTCCTTCTCGACTAGAAGATCTTTTGTCATTGTAGGACCTTGACTTGAAGCTTCTATCTTTGCTTCTACTCTTGTAGAACTTGTTGAAGTTCTTCACCATTAAGCTCAATTCCTCATTGAAGTTTTGTTTCTCACTTGATGATGTAGGGGCTTCACATGAGGCTTTATAGGCACCACTTGATTTGTTGTGAAGTTCCTCTTTATCCTTAAGTGACATCTCATGAGCAACAATTCTTCCAATCACCTCTGTTGGCTTGAGATCTTTGTAATTGGGCATCATTTGGATCAATGTGCACACAGTATCATATTTTCCATCCAAGGCTCTTAGAATCTTCTTGATGATGAATCTATCGGTCATCTCTTCACTTCCTAAGCCGGCAATCTCATTTGTGATGAGAGCAAGCCTAGAGTACATTTCAGCGACACCTTCACCATCCTTCATTTTGAACTTGTCAAGTTGACTTTGAAGCACATCCAACTTGGATTCCTTGACGGAGTCGGTACCTTCGTGCATATCAATCAAAGTGTCCCAAATTTCCTTTGCATTCTCAAGACGGCTGATTTTGTTGAATTCTTCGGGGCATAATCCGTTGAAGAGAATATCACAAGCTTGAGCATTGTATTGCAACATCTTCAACTCATCCGCGGTAGCTTCACGGTTTGGTTCTCTCCCATCAAAGAAGTCACCTTGCAAACCAACACACACAATAGCCCAAACAACGGGGTTATGTCCAAGAATATGCATTTTCATTTTATGCTTCCAACTAGCAAAATTAGTACCATCAAAGTAAGGACCTCTACGGTGATAATTTCCCTCGCTAGACGCCATACTCTCCTAGGTTGTGAAACCAAGGCTATGACCACCAAAAGCTATGGAGATCAAGGCAAATGGAGACCAAAGCTCTGATACCACTTGTAGGATCGAAAGTATGTCTAGAGGGGGGGTGATTAGACTACTTGACCAAATAAAAATTTAACCTTTTCCCAATTTTAGTTCTTGGCAGATTTTAGCTATTGTAGGACAAGTCAAGCAATCATCACACAATTCAAGCAAGCATGCAAAGAGTATATTGGCAGCAGAAAGTAAAGCATGCAACTTGCAAGAATGTAAAGGGAAGGGTTTGGAGAATCAAACGCAATTGGAGACACGGATGTTTTTCCCGTGGTTCGGATAGGTGGTGCTATCCTACATCCACGTTGATGGAGACTTCAACCCACAAAGGGTAACGGTTGCGCGAGTCCACGGAGTGCTCCACCCACAAAGGGTAACGGTTGCGCGAGTCCACGGAGGGCTCCACCCACGAAGGGTCCACGAAGAAGCAACCACCCACAAAGGGTCCACGAAGAAGCAACCTTGTCTATCCCACCATGGCCATCGCCCACACAGGACTTGCCTCACTAGCAGTAGATCTTCACGAAGTAGGTGATCTCCTTGCCCTTACAAACTCCTTGGTTCAACTCCACAATCTTGTTGGAGGCTCCCAAGTGACACCTAGCCAATCTAGTAGACACCACTCTCCAAGAAGTAACAAATGGTGTGTAGGTAATGAACTCCTTGCTCTTGTGCTTCAAATGATAGTCTCCCCAACACTCAACTCTCTCTCATAGGATTTGGATTTTGTGGAAAGAAGATTTGAGTGGAAAGCAACTTGGGGAAGGCTAGAGATCAAGATTCATATGGTAGGAATGGAATGTCTTGGTCTCAACACATGAGTAGGTGGTTCTCTCTTAGAACATATGAGTTGGAATTGTGTATCTGTTCTGATGGCTCTCTCCACGAATGAAGAGGAGGTGGAGGGGTATATATAGCCTCCACACAAAACCCAACCGTTACACACAGTTTTCCAATCTCGGTGGGACCGAATCAACAAACTCGGTCGGACCGAAAAGGTAAACCTAGTGACCGTTAGAGATTTTCGGTGGGACTGACATGCAACTTGGTAGGACCGATATGGTTAGGGTTTGGGCATAACGTAATCTTGGTGAGACCGATTACACAAACTCGGTGAGACCGAATTTGGTAATTAGCTAACCAGAGAGTTGGTCGGGCAAACTCGGTGGGACCGATTTGCTCTTTCGGTGAGACCAAAAAGTTACAAAAAGGAAACACTGAATTTACATTGCAATCTCGGTGGGACTGATCCGCTCTTTCGGTGAGACCGAAAAGTTACGAAAGGGAAACAGAGAGTTTGCAATCCCATCTCGGTGAGACCGAGATCCCTATCGGTAGAACCGAATTTCTAGGGTTTGGCAGTGGCTTATGACAAGTGAAACTCGGTGGCGCCGGATAGAAAGAATCGATAGGACCGAGTTTGGCTTAGGGTTTAGGTCATATGTGGATATGGGAAAGTAGTTGAGGGTTTTGGAGCATATCACTAAGCACATGAAGCAAGAGGCTCATTAAGCAACACCTCATCCCTCCTTGATAGTATTGGCTTTTCCTAAAGACTCAATGTGATCTTGGATCACTAAAATATAAAATGAAGAGTCTTGAGCTTTTGAGCTTGAGCCAATCCTTTGTCCTTAGCATTTTGAGGGTTCCACTTTCACCATCCATGCCATGCCAATCATTGAGCTTTCCTGAAATAATCATCTTGGAATAGCATTAGCTCAATGAGCTATATGTTGTTATGAATTACCAAAACCACCTAGGGATAGTTGCACTTTCACCTTTGAACGTGTTGAAGCCATTCAGGTTAAAGTTCATGGCTACAGAGAAATCTGCACGGAAGGGAGGCAGACAGTGTCGTGGGGGAACATCAAGAGATTTGCCTGATGACCTCTCAGAGCTTTACAAGACAGATCCTGAAGAGGATTACAATCAGCGCAAGACCCGAATCCAATGGATTCGAAGATATTGGGCATAACAATGGTTCAAATACCGGTTTGTGACCCAAGAATATGCTGAGAAAAATGCCATCAAGCGACCGTGGGGAGACATCCTATACAAGAATCTTCAACCCAGGTCCAGAGAAGAAGCCATTGAACAAGGCTTCTATCCCTGCATGGTCCGTGGGCCACAGCCTGCAGATGCACACCCATCGTCACTATATGGTGTCGTGACAACAATCTGTTCAAGCGCAACTTCCAGTTTGCCAAGAACTCAGCGAAGCAGAACAAGAAGTCTTTGGGATTAGACTTCAACCCTGGTCCCTCTGCTCCCCGTGCCGATGGAACTCGCGAAGCTGAACCCTATCTTCTTGGGCCCTTCTACAACTTGGAAGGTCTCATCACTCATATCGTGGTTCAAGGGACAGCCATGAATGAGCCTGCAGATGACGCTGAATCAGATGAAGCACCTACAGCGCCGAAGCCAAAGAAACTGAAACAGCCAAAAGCTTCAAAGCCTGCCTCTGCACCAAAAATCTCACGGGCGAAGCCACTGGCCACTGCACCTCCTGAAGACAGTGTGCAGTCTGAAGACTTGTCACGCATCTCCAAGCTCCAGAAGGTCAAGATGCCTCTGCCACACACTGGCCAAGAACTGACAGCTGCTGCTATTCTGCGCAACAATGCCATTGATCTATCCAGTGATGAAGATCTTGCAGATGACGCTCTTGAGCAACTGATCAAGAGCAAAGAAGAAGCAGAAATCTTCAACAATTTGCCTCTCTTTGACGTGGAAATCATCCACGACTTCATTGATGAGTGGTTTGAAATGCCCAACCTCAGCTTTGAAGACCTGCAACTTCCCATTGGTCTTAGTGTCGCCTTCCATGGCGCCATTGCTTCAGAGCTAGCTCTAGCTCAACGCATCGTCGAACTGAAGCAGAAGATTGACTTTGAGAAAGCTTAGTTCAAGAAGCATATGGCCAAGCTCAGCGTGCAAGAGGTCAAGAACTTCAAGATCATGCTACACGAGCTTAAAGAAGCCTTTCTCAAGAAGCGTGAAGAAACTCAAGGTTCTCGTGAGCGCATGAAGAGCCTGGCTGACAAGTGTGTGCAAGCCTACAATGAGGCTGAGAAGCGCAAGGCCCTTGGGCGTCCTGGCATCGACCCCAGGATGGCTGCAAAGAAGAAGAAGAAGCCCGCTATGGCCGAACCCGACGCACCAAGGCAGGAAGCAGATCCCATTGTCTTCCCAACTAGCATGACTGGCTCGAAGCCAAAGGCCAGGTCAACCGCTTCAGAACTGAAGAAGACGAGGACTGCTGAGGCTGAAGCTAGAAAAAGGAAACATCCTGAAGCCTCTGCTACTGCTCCCTCCAAGAAGAAGCGGAAAACCAAGAAGGAACGGGCTGCTCCCACATAGCCCTTAATTGTTGAACCCATCTCCACGGTTCGCCCTGACGCTGAACATCAAGAGCGTCAACTGACTATCCATGAGCCTACTTTCACAGAGGCTCATGAAGCTGAAGACTTTCCAGCAGCTGATCCCACCGCTGCTGAAGACATTGGTCACCATGACCATGTTGAAGATTATGCAGTTCTTCCTCAGCTCGAGCACCAACAGGTATCATCGAATGTGCTAACGCACAGCGAACTCATCAGCATTGGTCGTCCTCTGATGCCAATTGCTCAGGATGCATCATGGGCTGATCGCCCACAAGCACAAGAGGAAGATGACCTTGAGGCCCAGCCAACTCCAACTCCACAGGCGTTGCCAGCGTTACGCAGGCTTCGCAAAGGACCAAGGCCTCCAGTCTCTGAGTCTGAATCTAAAGCTGTTGAAGACATTCCGATTGCATCAGCCGATGAAGAAGAAACCCCAAGCGCTGCTACACCCCCGTCTCACCAAGAAGCTGTTCTCAAGGAGAACGCGACTGTGACCGACCCTCCAGCTCATCAAGTGGAGGTTGAGAATCATGAGGCTGCCACCACCAACACCAATGAAGCCACTGACTCTGTCATGGCTGAAGCCAATGTGGAGCCTACACCAACAAAAGCACCAGAAGTCAGCGAAGCCAATGATACTACTACTTCTGTTCCTGCGCCTGCTGCTGGTCCTCAGTTTGACTATCATGTTGAGCACAGGCCTCAGGTACAGAAGTCAATCCCAGGATTGCCCAGGTTTCCAGGTCCTGCATCAGCACCTGGATCCTTCAATGTCAATGGCTTCAAAGCAGACAACACCTTCTTCAATAGCTCCAAGAACCCCTACTCAAGGGAAAGAATATCTTCTGATCGGTTCTGGAGCTATCCGTAGCGAAGCTATTACTCCTGCATTCTGTACAATCAAGGTCGCATCTTCCCACATAAGCGTCTTGACAACGAAGCAATAGCTGGTCTGACCTGTCTGGAAGAAGCTCTGGATTGCTTCAAAGAGGTTGGACTGTTGCCGTTTGTCACCGACCAAGAGCACTGGAATGAAGAGTTGCTGCTCCAATTCTATGCCACACTTCACATCCATGGGTACAACAGAGATCCGAAGACTTGGGTCCTGGAGTGGATGACAGAAAATGTTCATCATGAAGCCAAAGCCTTTGATATCATTGAGCTCACTGGTCTCCCCACTCCTGGCGATCTCTACGAACCTGGCTGTCAGCTTCACAGTGAAGCTATGGAGAGCATCTTTCAGAAACCTGAACCAAACATGAGTCAGATGCTCAGTATGATGAAGCCATTGCCACAAGAAGCTACATATCCTAAGGAGTTCCTTGTTGAAGACCTTGAGTATCTGCCAAGGACTATTTATCACATCATAAGGCGAACTCTCTGGCCCATCAAAGGATGTTCTCCACATGCCAAGCTGGAAGGTGCAATGAAGACTTTGGTCTTCTATATTCTTCATGGCAAATGCTTCAATGCACAGGACTTCTTCATCCGCCAACTTGCTGCATCAGGCTCTGATCTATTTGGCTTGAAGTTCTACGCTCCATGGATAATGCGGCTGATTAAACTCCACTCCGCTGTCTCATATCAGCCATCTGCTCGCAATCATCGGATCTTTCTGCCTGATGTGGATATGTCCGTTGAAGCCATTTATCCTGAGCCTGCCAAGCAGCCTCTTAGTCTTCAGAATGCGGAGCATCAAAGCTTTTCTCAGAACATTGAAGGAGTTGAAGCAGTCACTCGTGTTTATCCGTTGGCTGGAACTACACGTGCACCACATCCTACCCTTACTGAAGCCACCGATAGCACAATTGCCCAACGACCCAAGAAGCGCACTCGTGTCCTTAATGACCGAGAGCTTCTGGTGGCTCTTCATCAGAAACAGGATAGGCATCATGACTGGCTAAAGCGCCAAATGCAAAGCCTCTTGGTGGATGTCAACCGCATTCGCAATCTTGCCACCAAGAATGCCTTTGTTGCCCATGAAACCTCTCGACGCACATGGAAAGGGCTGGCGCTTATGTGCTCTGAAGATGATCTTCAAGAAGATGGCTTCCCTGAACGCTTCAAGTTTGACTCCACACCTCCTCGAAGGGCAGTGCTGCAACGAACTCCATCTCTTGAAGACTCTGAGTTCTCTTCCTCTGCTGCAACTGTGAATGCCAGAGTGATCGAGGACGAAGACGATGCTACTTCACCGCCACCTCCTTCAGCACGCTTCACCTACTCTTCATGGGAAAGAGTAGATGCTCTATGTCTTCAAACCTTTTTGGTCCTTACTGACAAAAGGGGGAGAAGCATATGAGTTTGATAGTCTTCAAGCGGGTCCACATGGGCGGTTGCT
This sequence comes from Triticum urartu, assembly GCF_003073215.2. Taxonomy (NCBI): domain Eukaryota; kingdom Viridiplantae; phylum Streptophyta; class Magnoliopsida; order Poales; family Poaceae; genus Triticum; species Triticum urartu. Next base: position 337,494,413 of record NC_053027.1, on the reverse strand, counting down.
TTATATTTTGCCTCGTGTTTACAACTCTCGTTTTGATACATTTGGTTCTTTGAGTTGTAACACCTAAACTCGATGGTCGTCTGCTACTTATTTTCTACTTCGTGATGCGACGATAAATTCCGCATGTGCGACGATAAATTCCGCACTTAGATCATTTTGCAGACGTCCATTTTCCATTATGCATGTCATTATCTTCACATACCTTCTCATGCATAATGAATTGTCATCATAAGTTGAAGAGGATCTCCACGAGTACAACCTGCCATGTGCATTTGCATTCCAAAAGCAAATTACTTATATGCACATCTTCAGGGGAAGCCCTTGCAACTTATGAAGCCAATTCCTTATCCTTTACAATTTCACATATTATATTCCCCGTTGAAAACTTCAACTAATTTGTCATCAATCACCAAAAAGGGGGAGATTGTAAGTGCATCTAGTGCCACCCCTAGTTGGTTTTGGAGTATTGACGACAAACCTAGTTGAGGGACTAATGTGTTTGTGAGAATTGCAGGATAACACAGGTAGAAGTCCCTTATTGATTCGGTTTTCCTACCAGAGATGACCCCTAAAAATGTATGAAGACATTGATGTCAAAGGTGGTATATGAAGATATTCACATTGAAGACTATGACAAGAGAAGACATCGCATGAAGCCTATGGAGCTCGAAGACTTAGGTCTTTCGTAGTTCTTTCTCTTCTTTGTTGAGTCATAGGAACCACTGTACTGTTAAGTGGGGTCCAAGAGAACCAGTCAGAATGACTGAAGTGATGCTTAACCAAAACCTATGTCTTCGAGTGAAGACTATGAGAGCGAATCTTGTCCAGAGTCAGACAAGTCAGCTTTGCTTGTAGCCCAAGTAAAGTTGCCGTCTGTGTTTGAAATCTGACCGTTGGAACACGTGTCAGTTCCTTAATGACCCAGGGTCATTTCAGACAAATCAGGTCGGGTTGCCCAGTGGCTATAAATAGCCCACCCCCTACAACCATAAACGGTTGGCTGCTCAGAGTTAGAGTATGGCTTTTGTCGTTTGAGAGCAACCCACCTCGAAGCCTTTGAGAAAGAATTCCTTGCGAGGATAAAGCCCTAACCACCCAAAGCCAAAGAGTGTTAAGGCATCACTTAAGTCTTCTTGTCTGTGTGATCTGAAGACTTATTACACTTGAGGACTGTGAATCCTCCAGCCGGTTAGGCGTCGCGTTCTGAGCATCCAAGAGACATTGTGGATCGCCGGTGAACGAAGTCTGTGAAGGTTTGGGAGTCTACCTTGAAGACTTACCAGAGTGATTGGGCGAGGTCTGTGTGACCTTAGCTCAAGGGGAATACGGTGAGGACTGGGTGTCCTGAGCTGCGTGTTCAGGACTGGGTGTCCGGGACTATGTGTCCTCAGGTTTAAATACCTAGCCGCCCTAACCAGATGTACAGTTGTCACAGCAACTGGAACTGGTCCAACAAATCATTGTCTTCAACGAGTCACTGGTTTCATCCTTCCCTTCCCTTTACTTACTGTTGGTCCTTGTGAAGTCATTGTATGATTGCACTATTTTCTGTCTTCACTGACTGACTGCGTGTTCCGTTTGGCTTCATAATATCTTCCTACCTGATCCTTACTACCTAGCTACTATTCGTCATTGTGCTTTCACTTTATTGAATACTTGACTATGGTTTGCCTAGTGTAGTCTACCTTCCGCTGCATGGTAATAGGTTTATTTCTATCGTTTGTCTTCGAAATTCCCACGTTTTGAAGACTTCCATAAAAATCGCCTATTCACCCCCCTCTAGTCGATATAACGCACTTTCAATGTCGCCTTGGGGCGCCTCCGGAATTATCTCCCCTTGGTCCGGTGCCCTCTGAGACAACACCTCGATGTCGTCCGTGGGCCGGGGGGAGGTGGCTGTGGGGAGTGAATCACTGTTCATCGCCGACTGGCCGAAAGACCCATCCGAAGAGGATACGTCGATGTGGGATTTGGATGGATAGCACGATCATGTTTGACATGATAAGAAGCAATAAAACAAAACATACCAGAACTATTATAGTATCCAGATACTTACGACTTCGCTAGGGGCTTGTCCCTGGGCAACCACTCCTCGTCGCTGTAAGCGGCTGTTGTGGAGTGGTCCGGAAGGAGGGTCCTTCCCTTCTTGGACCCTTCAGCCTCCCCAGATGGGGCAGCCTTCCTTTTCTTGTCCCCCCCCCAGTTGAGGGGGGAGAACTTTCCTCTTCCTCCTCCTCGTTTTTGTGGGAGGAGTGCGCCTCGGTGTTTTCGGACGATGAGTCCGATACAACCTTGCGCAGAGACCTTTCATGGTCCCCGCAGCCTTCTTCTTGGCCTTCTTCTCCGGCGCCTCATAGGGCGCCGGAACCAGCATCTCCATTAAGAGAGCCTTTGCTAGATCTTTGGGCAGTGGGGCCGGACAATCGATCCGCTCCGCTGTCGCTGCCCAGTCCTGTTAAAATGGCGTGGAGGCTCAGATCCCTCACATGATTATACTAGGGAAAGGAATATCTTGTGAGATATAAAGAGCTTACCGGATTGGCAGGGCGCTTTGCGTTGAGTCCGCGATCCTTGGTAAGGGGAGGAGGTACCTCGGCGGCCTTGAACAGCACCTTCCAGACGTCTTTGTGCGTCGTGTCAAAAAGCTCTCGCAGTGTCTGGTGCTTGGCTGGGTCGAACTCCCACATATTGAATGCCCGTCTTTGACACGGAAGGATCCGGCGGAAGAGCATGACCTGGACCACGTTGAAAAGCTTGATTTTCTTGCTTATCATATTTTTAACACAGCTCTGGAGTCCGTTCAGCTCCACCGATGAACCCCAGGATAGGCCCTTCTCTTTCCAGGAGGTGAGCCGCATGGGGATGACGTATCGAAATTCGGGGGCCGCCACCCAGTTGGTGTCGCGCGGCTTGGTGATGTAGAACCACCCCGATTGCCACTCCTTCACGGTCTCCACATCGAAGCCTTCGAGCCAGGTGACATTGGGCATTTTCCCCACCATGGCGCCTCCACACTCCGCTTGCTAGCCAACCACCACCTTCGGTTTCACGTTGAAGGTCTTTAGCCACAGGCTGAAGTGGGGCTTGTGCGGAGGAAGGCCTCGCACACAATGATAAACGCCGAGATGTTGAGGATGAAATTGGGGGCCAGATCATGGAAGTTCAGCCCGTAGTAGAACATGAGCCCGCGGACAAATGGGTGGAGGGGAAATCCTAGTCCACGGACGAAGTGGGTGAGGAATACAACCCTCTCATGGGGTTCTGGAGTAGGGACGATCTTCCCCGCGTCTGGGAGCCGGTGCGCGATGTCTGTGGCCAGGTATCTGGCTTCCTGGAGCTTCGTAATGTCCTCCTCTGTAACGGAGGAGACCATCCACTTGCCTCCCGCTCCGGACATGTTTGGAATGGCTTTGCGGAGAAGATGAGAACTTGGGCACTGGAGCTCGAGTGCGCGAGAATGGATGGGCAGGGGAAGAAGGAGGCATGGGTGAAAAAGAGGAATCCTTGTCCCTTTATAAAGGCGGTAGAAACTGTGCGCCTCCCCACTTGCCCCATAAAATCGCTTATTCCCCAAGCACCGCGATTGATGGCACGGTTGGGTTACCCATACCCGTATTGATGAGAATCCCGTGATAAGGGGACACGATCTCTGCTTCGACAAGACGGGCCAAGGAAACCGCCTCGCAACATGTGCAGCAGCTGGTTGAGGAAAACGGTTTGAATAAAGACCAGGTCATGGTGTGATGTCACGTTATGAAAAGTTGTCAATAGATTGGATTTGTGGAATATTGCACTCTCTATGGTGGTATGTGGAATTTGTTTCGCAGAGCCGGACACGATCCTTGTGTTCAAAATCTTCTATGGAGTATTTGGAGAAGGAACCCGCCTTGCAATGCCGAAGACAATCTGCGCGCCGGACTCATCGTCATTGAAGCCCGGTTCAGGGGCTACTAAGGGAGTCCTGGATTAGGGGGTCCTCAGACAGCCGGACTATATACTTTGGCCGGATTGTTGGACTATGAAGGTACAAGATTGAAGGCTTCGTCTCGTGTTCGGGTGGGACTCTCCTTTGCATGGAAGGAAAGCTTGGCGATTCGAATATGTAGATCTCCTTCTCTGTAACCGACTCTGTGTAACCCTAGCCCCTCCAGTGTCTATATAAATCGGAGGGTTTAGTCCGTAGGACAACAACAATCATAATCGTAGGCTAGCTTCTAGGGTTTAGCCTCTACGATCTCGTGGTAGATCAACTCTTGTAATACTCATATCATCAAGATCAACCAAGTAGGAAGTAGGGTATTACCTCCATCGAGAGGGCCCGAACCTGGGTAAACATTGTGTCCCCTGCCTCCTGTTACCATTAGCCTTAGACGCACAGTTCGGGCCCCCCTACTCGAGATCCGCCGGTTTTGACACTGACATCTGGTACTTGAATTGTTGATTTGATCTCATCACTCTATTTAATTAATTTGTTGAGTTGAAATTTATTAACTTGGGATTGAGTTGGGAAAACCTTCTCAATGTGTTCAACAAACTTTGTAGTTAAATAAAATTTGTTCCTTTGTTGTAGGAAAAAACTAGCTTTCTGCAAAGTTAACCATAGAGCCTCCACTAACCAAATATGCATATAGTTATAGCTGTTACATGCTCATTGATCTACAGTGTTATTTTGCCAGCATATTCCATGTGCTAACCTACACAGGCTGCAACGTATTATGTTGCAGAGTTTTCAGATGAAGAGTAAGGTGCGCTAGGTTGTTGTCGTGCACTCAGCTATGCCGTTGGAGTTGATGGAATCATTTTACCTTTGAAGCTTCCACTGTTATCTTAATTAGATGGCCTTCAGCCATATTATTGTAATAAGTTCTCTCTTTGAGACATTCAATGTAATAAGTGTGTGATTGAACTCTGTTATAAATCCTTCGAGTACTGTGTGTGTTAGAATTACCGATCCAGGGATGACACTTATGCATAGAGATTTGACCGTCTGAGGTCGGATCGCTACAAGATGGTATCAGAGCACACGCTCACTGTAGGAAGCGACCACTAAAATGAGCCATATGACACTCTTCTCTACTCATTTCGAACTCTTCTCCACTTTCTACTCTGTAGATGGCGGACCGAAGGAACAAGTTTGCTCAACCGGATGAAGACACCCCTTTTGGACGACACTTGAAGGAGGCTACTAGATACGTGAACATCGGAATACCAAGCTTCACGGGGACCTACACCGCCACGCTACCGGAAGAAGAGCGCTAGATGATTCGAGTACATGTTCCAGGAAGGACATTCACACCAGTTACTGAGCCCATAGAGTTTTCCTTTGATGCACCAACCTGGAGTCTAGGAAAGAGCATGGCAGCCCACATCGCTGATGTCTACTACACAACCTTCTTCTTGTAGACGTTGTTGGGCCTCCAAGTGCAGAGGTTTGTAGGACAGTAGCAAATTTCCCTCAAGTGGATGACCTAAGGTTTATCAATCCGTAGGAGGCGTAGGATGAAGATGGTCTCTCTCAAGCAACCCTGCAACCAAATAACAAAGAGTCTCTTGTGTCCCCAACACACCCAATACAATGGTAGATTGTATAGGTGCACTAGTTCGGCGAAGAGATGGTGAAACAAGTGGTATATGGATGGTACATAATAGTTTTGTAATCTGAAATAATAAAAAGAGCAAGGTAGCAAGTGATAAAAGTGAGCGTAAATGGTATTGCAATGTGTGGAAACAAGGCCTAGGGTTCATACTTTCGCTAGTGTAAGTTTCCTCAACAATACTAACATAATTGGATCATAAAACTATCCCTCAACATGCAACAAAGAGTCAATCCAAAGTTACTAATAGCGGAGAACGAACGAAGAGATTATGGTAGGGTACGAAACCACCTCAAAGTTATTCTTTCCAATCAATCCGGTGGGCTATTCCTATAAGTGTCACAAACAGCCCTAGAGTTCGTACTAGAATAACACCTTAAGACACAAATCAATCAAAACCCTAATGTCACCTAGATACTCCAATGTCACCTCAAGTATCTGTGGGTATGATTATACGACATGCATCACACAATCTCAGATTCATCTATTCAACCAACACATAGAACCTCAAAGAGTGCCCCAAAGTTCTACCGGAGAATCACGACGAAAACGTGTGCCAACCCCTATGCATAGGTTCCCAATGTCACGAAACCCGCAAGTTGATCACCTTAACATACATCAAGTGGCACGTGGTATCCCATTGTCACCACAGATATCCATGGCAAGACATACATCAAGTGTTCTCAAGTCTTTAAAGACTCAATCCGATAAGATTACTTCAAAGGGGAAACTCGATTCATTACAAGAGAGAAGAGGGGGGAAGAAACATCATAGGATCCAAATATAATAGCAAAGCTCGCGATACATCAAGATCGTACCAAATCAAGAACACGAGAGAGAGAGAGATCAAACACATAGCTACTGGTACATACCCTCAGCCCCGAGGGAGAACTACCCCCTCCTCGTCATGGAGAGCACCGGGATGATGAAGATGGCCATCGGTGAGGGTTCCCCCCTCCGGCAGGGTGCCGGAACAGGGTCTCGATTGACTTTTGGTGGCTATGGAGGCTTCTGGTGGTGGAACTCTTGATCTATCTTGCGTTCTGGAAGTTTTAGGGTATGTGGAGTTATATAGGCGGAAGAAGCACGTCAGGGGAGCCACGGGGGCCCCACGAGGCAGGGGGCGTGCCCTAGGGGGGTGGGCGCCCCCCCCACCCTCGTGGGCAGCTCCCGTATCTTCTGACGTGGGTCCAAGTCCATCAGGCATGTTTCCTTCCAAAAATAACTTCTCCAGTTGATTTCGTTCCGTTTCAACTCCGTCTGATATTCCTTTTCTTCAAAACACTGAAATAGGCATAAAACAACAAATCTGGGCTGGGCCTCCGGTTAATAGGTTAGTCCCAAAAATAATATAAAAGTGGATAATAAAGCCCAATATTGCCCAAAACAGTAGATAATATAGCATGGAGCAATCAAAAATTATAAATACGTTGGAGACGTATCAAGCATCCCCAAGCTTAATTCCTGCTCGTCCTCGAGTAGGTAAATGATAAAAAGATAATTTTTGATGTGGAATGCTAGTTGGCATAATTTCAATGTAATTCTTCTTACTTGTGATATGAATATTCAGATCCGAAAGATTCAAGACAAAAGTTCATATTGACATAAAAATAATAATACTTCAAGCATACTAACAAAGCAATTATGTCTTCTCAAAATAACATGGCCAAAGAAAGTTATCCCTACAAAATCATATAGTCTGGCTATGCTCCATCTTCACCACACAACATATTTAAATCATGCACAACCCCGATGACAAGCCAAGCAATTGTTTCATAATTTTGATGTTCTCAAACTTTTTCAATCTTCACGCAATACATGAGCGTGAGCCATGGACATAGCACTATAGGTGGAATAGAATGGTGGTTGTGGAGAAGACAAAAAGGGAGAAGATAGTCTCACATCAACTAGGCGTATCAACGGGCTATGGAGATGCCCATCAATAGATGTCAATGTGAGTGAGTAGGGATTGCCATGCAACGGATGCACTTAGAGCTATAAATGTATGAAAGCTCAACAAAAGAAACTAGTGGGTGTGCATCCAACTTGCTTGCTCACGAAGACCTAGGGCATTTTGAGGAAGCCCATCATTGGAATATACAAGCCAAGTTCTATAATGAAAGATTCCCACTAGTATGTGTAAGTGACAATATAGGAGACTCTCTATCATGAAGATCATGGTGCTACTTTGAAGCACAAGTGTGGTAAAAGGATAGTAGCATTGTCCCTTTTATTTTATTATTTTATTATTTTTTATTTGGCCTTTCTTTTTAATGGCCTTTATCTTTTTTTGGCCTTCCTTTTTCTTGGGACAATGCTCTATTAATGTTGATCATCACACTTCTATTTATTTACAACTCAATGATTACAACTCGACACTAGAACAAAGTATGACTCTATATGAATGCCTCCGGCGGTGTACTCGGATGTGCAATGATGCATGAGTGACATGTATGAAAGAATTATCAATGGTGGCTTTGCCACAAATACTATGTCAACGACATGATCATGCTAGCAATATGACAATGATGAATGTGTCATGATAAACTGGATGGTGGAAAGTTGCATGGCAATATATCTCGGAATGGCTATGGAAATACCATAATAGGTAGGTATGGTGGCTGTTTTGAGGAAGGTATATGGTGGGTTTATGGTACCGGAGAAAGTTGCGCGGTACTAGAGAGGCTAGCAAAGGTGGAAGGGTGAGAGTGCGTATAATCCATGGACTCAACATTAGTCATAAAGAACTCACATACTTATTGCAAAAATCTATTAGTTATCGAAACAAAGTACTACGCGCATGCTCCTAGGGGGATAGATTGGTAGGAAAAGACCATCGCTCGTCCCCGACCGCCACTCATAAGGAAGACAATCAATAAATAAATCATGCTCCGACTTCGTTACATAATGGTTCACCATACGTGCATGCTACGAGAATCACAAACTTCAACACAAGTATTTCTCAAATTCATAACCACTCAACTAGCATGAATCTAATATCACCATCTCCATATCTCAAAACAATTATCAAGGATTAAACTTCTCATAGTATTCAACACACTCATAAGAGAATTTTATTATTCTTGAATACCTAGCATATTAGGATTTTAAGCAAATTACCATGCTATTTAAGACTCCCAAAATAATATAAGTGAAGCATGAGATATCATCTATTTCTTTAAAATAAAACTACCATCATGCTCTAAAAGATATAAGTGAAGCACTAGAGCAAATGACAAACTACTCCGAAAGATATAAGTGAAGATCAATGAGTAGTCGAATAATTATGCAACTATGTGAAGACTCTCTAACATTTAATAATTTTAGATCTTGGTATTTTATTCAAACAGCAAGCAAAGCAAAATAAAATTACATCTAAGAATAGCAAACATCATGTGAAGAAGCAAAAACTTAGGATCAACCGAAACTAACCGATAATTGTTGAAGAAGAAAGGTGGGATGCCAACCGGGGCATCCCCAAGCTTAGATGCTTGAGACTTCTTGAAATATTATCTTGGGATGCCTTGGGCATCCACAAGCTTGAGCTTTTGTGTCTCCTTAATTCCTCTCATATCAAGGTCTCCCTAAATCTCAAAAGCTTCATCCACACAAAACTCAACAAGGACTCGTGAGATAAGTTAGTATAAACCATTGCAAAAACCTTATCATACTCTACTGTAGCAAATCACTAAAATTATTATTAAACATTGCATACTAAATTCCTCTGCATATTTAATAGTCCTATCCTCAAATAGAATCATTAAAGAAGCAAACATATGCAAACAATGCAAACATAACAGCAATCTGCCTAAACAGGATAGTCTGTAAAGAATGCTGCAACATCCATACTTCCCTAGCTCCAAAAATTATGAAAGAAAATTCCCACTGTAGTAAATTT